>NW_028145476.1:172500-205000 GCF_977016875.1 Pavona decussata | reverse complement strand
CATATAACCTGGTCCATTTAAATAAGAGTTAAATGCAGACTTTATAACTGAAAACGTTTTTGTAATATGTGATTTTATACCCTGCAAAGGAAGCCTCTGTCTCAAACAAAACTCAGTTCTCCTGATTGGCTACATTACTGTCGAAACTCAAAAAAAAAAAAAAGTTTTTGCCCCGGTCATCATAAAGACAAAAAAGGCCAATCCGTGCGTACCGATTAATGGGCCCGATCAGTGGGTTCAGTCGCATTGGCCAATTTATTCGTTACAAATAGTCAGCGCAGTTCATTTTCAAATAGATAAGAGGATTAGTTTCTAGAGGAACTGTGGTGCTACGTCACGGTGGGAAAGTAGAAAGAAATGTTTGGTTTAATCAACCGAGTTAATAAGGTGATTTGGCCACCACAAAGAGATTCGAGTGTTGGCGTTTTCAGCGTTAGGCTTTCCTCGGATTCACTCTGACGAACGGGTAACGCTAGAAAAGCCAGCACTCGAATCTCTTTATGGTGGCCAAATCACCTTATTAACTCTGCTGATAAAACAAAACATTCATGAGTTCTATTTCTGTTTGTAGAGCGTGGGATAAAATCGGCTTGATTCAATAAAATCTCTAGCTCTGCCACAGATTTGTATAACTGAGGCCAATTTTCGTCCGCTCACCAATTTTCTCTGTGAAATTCGGCCAATTAAAAGTTACCTGTCAAATATTTTTACTTCTACCGGAAGAGGAAACCGTTTAAGAAAAAGCCTCTGCACCCAGAATTCTCTGTAAAAAGCCTTAACACGCAACTTCTACTGCCAGCTGAAGTTTTTTTTTTTGTTGTCGTTAAACGATTAGACTTTGACCTTGTTCGCCTTCTTTAGTCCCGGTTTTTTCTTAATTTTCACCTGAGGCGACTTTCCTTGCTTCGCTGTCTTCAAATCCAAAACGGAACGCTGTCTCACCGTAAAATTTAGTATAAAACGTCGTGAACACGATGTAAACAAAATATGCAAATTTGTCGGTAATTCAAGATCGCTGGTAAGGCCCGGTTTACACGTACGACGCAAGCATAAGCATAAGCACAAGCACAAGCATAGGCACAAGGATGTTTTCACGTACGATAAGCATAAGCATAAGGTGACATACACGAACGCAGAAGCATAAAAATGTGGCACAATTCCGCGGCAGGACAGCCTTTTGGCGCGAGATCTGATCTAACATGGCCGACTAGAATGTACGCTGACAACTTGTCACTGTTTTTCAGTTTCCTTTCCTTGTGCTTGTGCTTATGCTTGCGTCGTCCCGGTTTACACGTGCGACGCAACTGACGCAAGCACAAGCACAAGCAAATGGAAATAGATCGTACGTGTAGACCAGGCTTTAATTTTGTCGCGTAAAACGTCAACACAGCCCCGTATAATTGGATTATGACACCCTCACTCGTTCACCGCTATTCCTACAAAACTTTTTTTCTTTAGGTAGCTCGCGTTCTTTTCAAGAGCTCGAACTACCCTTTTCATTAAACCCTGCATCCCTTGCTTGTTTCAAAAATTACCTAAAAACTTGTTTTGAGAAAAATTCGACCTTTCTTCCCTATCAGCAACCTTAAGTATGATTCCAGGAACCACTTGCTAGTGAGGGATATTGTGTTACTGGCATCATCCACCAAACATTAGCGCCTCCTTTACGTTTAAGCTTGAGTATTGGCTTTTGTGTTCTCAGATGATGTTTTTCGTGGACAAAAATTCATCCTGTCAGTAAGTTTCAGAGACGTGGCTGTTTCAGAGAAACCTGTACCTCTATCTGCGAAATCAAAGCAAAGTAATCACTCTGACCGGCTAATCACAACAAATACAAACCGCACAATGAACCAATAAGAATTCAACTTAATGTCAAGAGCGGGAAAACGTGTGCGCGATTCACCATTGGTTTTGGTTTTAGAAATTGGCGCGAATTTTGTTTGCCCAATCACGTAGCTTAGAGATACAAAACGAAAGGAAACGCAAACTTACTTTTAACTTATAATTGACAAGCTCTCTTTGTCTGATCTTAACTAACCACGTTTCAGGAAAAAAGCCATCCTGTATAAAAACATAAAGTAATTACTTAAGTAAGACTCTTAAGACACATTTCATTTTTTAGAAATCAATTAATTTATTATTCCTTTTAGGTGGTGGTGGTGGTGGTTTTTACTCCAGCGGAAGAAGTTCAACACAGTTCGGTGGTTCCATGGGTAACGGCGGAGAAGGCGGCAAAGGATTTCTTCAGGGAGGAGTGGGTGGAAGAGCCTGGTTTAACAATGTTGTTGGAGGGTTTGGAGGAGGAGGTGGTGCTTACGGAGCTGGTGGTGGTGCTGGAGGCGGCGGAGGCTACTCTGGAGGAAGCAGCGGAGACAATGAACAAGACTCCTGTGGGGGAGGGGGAGGATCTTACAATACAGGAAAAAAACAGCAGAACGAATGTTGCTATAACACAGCTGGCCATGGTCAGGTGATAATAACATTGATCTAGGTGGCGCATGCTCAGTTAGTCGAATTTAAGAGCTCTCAAGCGTCTCTTTTTGTAAAGATGTTAGAGCAATATAATATAAAGCTTTAATATGAGTTACCCCAAAAATTGAAACAATATTATTATAATCAACCGCGAAAAGGTATAACAATTAGAAAGTAATCGGTTTGTAATTGGCAAGAGTGCTTTTTAATATCCGTTAATTGAACGACTGTGTGATAGTGATCCATCTTAGGCAATAAAAGCAATGGAGCACGTTTTTGAATAAATGTTGAAAGTTATTCGTGTGACTCACTGATGAAGAGCACCAACGGATATAAGAAAACTGGCTAAATGAGGAACCGTATCCGAGAGAGCGAATTTCCCGTAGGAAAAGAATTTGACAAACGAAGGTCATCATGACACTCGAAGCGTAATAACAGCTGTATTTTCTTCATCTTTTAATCACGAAATAAATAAATTTAATTTATGTTACGTATTACTTTTATTTCCTAGCTTACTTTACTGTTGTGTTTTGGCTTTTAACTAAAAACAACTTCCGCTATTTTGCCCATCAATTCGTAGGAAAAAGAAAAATCAAGTGAAGACCTGTTCAGCAGGTAAAAAGAGTTTTGGTTTATATCCATGTGCTATTTGCATTTGTTAGGATTTTTTACTGGGCTCCGAAGCAAAAGATGAATAATCTCCCCTTGCTTTATTCCCCTCAGCCTCAGAGCGAAATTGAAATTGGCCAAGTAAAAACCGCCTTAGCTAGCAGCTTTTACTGACGCTTTGTCCAATTTGATATTAAGATTTTAATTGCATAGTTTTTGAAATCATTAGTAATATAGGCCACTACTTATTCTGTGTCAATAACAGAAAATCTGTGTTGCTGGGACCACGTGACCGAAGTTTCGTTGTTTAAAATCATTATTGGCTATAATTTACGTTTAAGATTTGATGCCATGGTGGTGTGAATTTTAGCGTTTAAAAAATTTGAAAAAGAAAAATTTGCTCTTACTTGCCAGCAACTTTTTTTTTAATTCAAATTCTAGAAATTTTGAACATACAGAACACTGATAAAAGCTCAATCTTTAACGTGCCTCAAACTCGTCGCCTTTCATAAATCTGAAATATTTTTAGTTCACATACTCTTAAAGTTGTATCTCATAAATTATTGAAGAGTAGGTCACGTGACGCCCTGGCTTCAAAGGGCTTCTACTTGTGTCACGAAGTTCAATGGCAAATGAAATTGCGAGTAGTGAGGAATGTTAAAGGAAAAAACTTGGAGAAAAACTGAACGTTTAAATCTACAGGTTTTCTTTCTGAAAAATAGAATTACGTTGGGTTTGTTGTATTACAACATAAAGGAGTGCTCTGACTGCCTTATGTGCGTCATTGATCTAGCGGTGAGTGTATGCAAACCATTCATCAAACAATTGCCTTGGGAGCTTATTTCAAATTTCACATATTGAGGACAACATTTTTTCCATAGCAGTGTAGTTTATATATACTTGCCCTAAAATTTTAATTCATGTACCATTTATAACTTGTTCAATTTATTTGTGGTGGATTAGTGCTATTTCAGTTTTTATGAAACCAAGGGGCTGAAGGGGCGCTTAGTCGAGAAGGTGCGGCAAAGTACATGAACCTGGGTTGGCCAAGTTGATTTGCACTCTTATTATATTAGTTATATTATATTTTAGTTATATTATAAAAAAATATTACTTACAAATTAATATAAGGGAATAATCATCAATTGCTTCATTTAAGTACAGGGTCATGTCCTTTAGGAGGGTTTTAATTCCTTAAAGGTAAAAGTAAAATTTTATTGTCATTGGATATATTTTAATTTTAAGTAGTTTTTAACTTTAATGCTTGTCCTGCTAATTATTGTAAAGCGCCACGGACAATTAGTGGAGGTTGGCGCTCTATAAATCTGAATTATCGTCATCAATTATTGTTTTGCTCAGGGAAGTGATGCCCTCACAGCAAATTTAACAAATAAAAATTATGAAAGATGCGTTTAATTGCAGTAAAAAATGTTGTTTACTTTCTCTTACTGGAATGATATTCAAAAATACAAATAAGTGAAAATTTACGACGTTTTCATGTCATCCTGATACCATTTTTAAGTATATAGTATAGACACCAAAACAATTGTCATTTTTTTACGTACACTGCGGATAAATAGAAGGTGACAATTGAAATGTTCACCGTTAGAGTTAATTAACTCTATTTTTATTTATTTTCATTCTCTTAGTGATTTCAGGATTACATTGAACAGCCGTATGTTTTCATTTTGACTAGATTTTCAAAAGGTTTAAAATAAGAATTGTAATTAAAGGTAGAAGCATTGTTTCGTCATTCTATTGGCTGAGGTAATATCTAAATTGTAGTTGGCTGAGTGGAGCTGCAGAAAGTACAGTTTCCAAAGTAACTTACAAGATGATGAAGCTTTCTGAAAAGTTTCAAGCGATGATGGAGACATTTCCTGAATTTAACTCTTGCGCAAGTCCAGAATTTAAAAAACTTAAAGCAAGACACATTGAAAAGCTTGAACATTTGGCTTGTTTTATAACCAAGTTGATCCGAAATTGGGAAGAAAGAACGCAATTTGTTTTAAGAAGAGAAGCTAAGATCTATTTTATTTCTCTGCAAAGACTCAACCCGTAAGAAACCCAAGTCACAAGAGACAGAGAATGCGAGTAAACAGTATAATTAAGTTCTCCACGAAGCCCAAGGTACTCTAGGGAAAAGTACTTCAGTGGATGTGATTAAAAGAAGTATTTTTTCAAGGGAAAAAAACTGTATGGACTTGCCCTTGTATTTAGAGAGGTGGTGGGTGATGAATGAAAAGAGAATATTTGCCGGACGTTAAAGAGAACCTCCACTCTTACAAACAAATGACTTTAGATTGATAGATTGTTTAATAGTGTCTAAATTTCATGGCTTATTTTAAAATGTGGAGATGATCGTTGCCCATTCTTCGATGAAATTTCCCGCCCATAGACATTTTGGATTTTACGACGTCATAAACTCTTTGATGGAATAACCTACAAGTAAAGTTACAGGACTACTGAAAGGTACTTGGCTTAGTGTCAATTTAAAATAATCAAGGACTTCACATGGGAACTGTTCAATTTTTAATGTTCGGATACCGTACCGCATGTTTTGTACTACTGATAAGATAACACGCCGGGTTACATTGTTCTCGACAGATTCTGTGTCAGTTTTATAGGTTTTGTTTTAATATAATACAAATGAATAAGACAAAAACCTGAAATTGTTGCATCTTCATTTTTTTTACAATTACAACTACGCAAAATGGGCTAAAATCTTGCTCTAGTAAAGAAATTACTTTGAGTGGTTTTCAATTGAGTTAATTTCAATCTTTTAACCAAAGTGATCATTTCAACTTATTACAATAACCGTAAACAACACAATCAAACAATGAAACCTCCAAACAAGTAAATGTCGACCATTAGGCTGTTGGCTTCAAATGCTTCAAGGCTTCAAAAAGAGGTAAGAAAAACCTTAACATAGTACAGCTGACAGTATCATTCATTCTCATACTGAAATCATGTACGGTATAATAAACAGAAACTCAATACACAGCGTTCATCGCACAGTACCTGGTAACGGCAAGGACGATCATTCCATTTTCCTGTTGAAACTTCACCTAAACATAATAAAAGTACAAAAAGAGAGAAGGGGAAGCTTTCATGTAAATTGTCGCACTTCAGGATTGCATGTAATGATAATTACCTTAGAAAAGAGCGCTACATTTTCTCATTTGAACTTCCAGAGTGTTTTCACCAGTTGCAACACTGATTCAGAACTCAGAATAATCTAACACAGCATAATAAACAACGCCAGAAGAAACCTGTGATCGACAATTTTCATTTCACTGTCATTGTCTGCTTACCCATCCAAATTCAATTGTATCCCTCGCGTGATACAATCAGCAGTTGTTGTCCGCGCGGGATACATTCAGCAGTTGTTGCCTTCGCTTGATACAATAAATAAGTGAAGATTCATGCAGGGGCTTCAGTTTTCAAGAGTAAATGTTGCAATCAATTTTTACATTCATTGTAAATGACGGAGATCTCTTAAAATTTTAACTGGTCGGCTTCAACTAGTTGTGTTTAGCATTCGGCATAACGATGTTTTTTTCGGACGTATACGGTTTACGGCTTTGCTACTGCGCCAATGTTCTGCGCATCTCGGGACGATCCAAGAAACCCTAATTTCTTTAAGACGGTGTCTACTAATTCAAAGGAATTTTTGCGCAGTTTATGGCTATGCTAGAAAACGGAAAATCTAAGCAAGGCCGTAGTAAAATCCAAAAAGAAAATTGGGAGTAACCACACAATTTTCAGAGATCAGTTAAGCTTCAATTAAAAAAAAAAAAAAAAAAAAAAAAAAAAAAATGCCATATATTGTTATATATTTAGACGGATTTTTATAATTATTGTTGCTTAATTACCTCTGAAAAATGCATGGCTAGCCCCAATTTTCTTTTTGGATTTCAAAATCTCTTGCTAAGATCTGCTTTTTCCACATAGTTATAAAGCGTGTAAAATACTTCTGTATTAGTAGGCACCATCCTTAAGTTGCCATTTGTTTCTATTCCCTCTGTTAAAGTGGGAGCGGTCGCTAACAATAGTGTATGCGGAGTAGGCGTGGCTTATGACGCCAATATTGGAGGTAAATCTTAGTTCTCAGCCCCATTTTCTCATGTGGTCAGCTATTAGACCATGATTGAAAGATTTCTGATCAGAAAAGACCGACACGGTGAAAATCCCCCTTCACAAACAAATAAACAGCAAACAAAACGCTAGCAAACAAACAGACCAACAGATAAACGGCAAGTAACCGAGCACACGATAAAGCAAACAAAAGAAGTACTAGAAATACGTGACTCGCAAAACCTCGCGAAGCTGGGGCTGGGTGGAAAGCCCTCTTTACATCAAACGAGGAGATTAGAAGGCGCATAATATTTTTTTTTTGATGAGCATAGTGTTTTCGTAGTTCCACGGGCTAGTTTGCGGTTGAAACTCTATTTCTGTCGCGACGTAATATACAACGGGCGTGCAGCGCTGTCGTGTTCGATGAATTTATTTCCCACGGAAAATTATTTACCGCGGCCACAAAGCGTGTAATTTCTTTAATGCACTCTTTCACAAAAAAGATTTCTAAAAGAAAGGGAAAAGATTCTGGGGAGATGGTTCTGTATCCAGTGAATATTGATGAACATTGCAGTTGAAATTTGATCATGCACGCATATTTTTTTGCGATGTATGCAAATTTTGCTCCAGACGACGCCAGACAGTCTGACGTCATTGTGCGGACACCTTCAAAGATATAAACATATATATATATATATATAAATATATTTTTCGCTCGAATTCGCGCGGCTTAGCTCCGCTCGGGCCGGCTCGGCCCGACAAATTTATTAACCTCGCTACGCTCGGGCCTTCGGCCCTCGCTTCGCGAGGAACTAAACAACCACGCTAGTATTGGAAAGAGACCTTATCCGGTGCGGCTAGATTTAAAAAAAAAAAAATTATGGACATTTACCCTTGCAAAGCAAAGCCGTTATAATATAATTAAGACGATAACTTAACGGAGAAGTCATATTTGCTGTTGTTACGTTTACTCGCATTAAAAAAGAACAGCCGAACGTTCACGAAGGACAGCGGCCGTAGACTAAAATCTCTCATAAGAGGATATTCAGTCGTCGTCTCAACCAGAAACAAGTACCATGGGCGGGTTGTGCAAACGATTTTCAGACGGGGTTTAACCACGGTCTAAGCTCATTTCAATCTGGCCAACCAGAATAGGTAGACGTGCTCTCTTGTAAACCCTGTCAAAATGCATGTTGCAGTGGCTACAATAGACACGCAATTATCTACTTAAAATGAACCATTTACGAAGAGATACATGGTTGTTCTAGTTGACTTCAACCTCGCTACTTTACGCGAGCGGGCCTTCAGGATATCCAGTTATAGAGAGTTCGACTGTACCTTGCTGAAGAAAAAATTAAGAAATAAAATGCACAGAAATTAACTTTTCTATGCCAATGTTTTAGGTGTAAGAATGTTAGACGGTCAGGCGACCGATGTGCTGGAAGGCAGCTCGCTGAGTTTTCAATCCGAGTACATTGACATCTACAGCAACTGTTGGGGTCCAAAGGATGATGGCAAAACATTCGGTAAACCGGGAAAGCTTGCTCAAGAAGTGCTTATGCAGGGAGCTTTGAAGGTAAACTGATCTAACATTCATAAGTCTTACCCAGTTTAGTTAACTGACACAAGTTTTGAAAGTTACATAAATTTGCTTTTATTACACCATTGGAGAAAACACATCATTTTTTGACGACTTGTTGTAGTCAATCGTAATCGGACGTCAATCGTCCATATATTTCCGATATCGACTTCGTGTACAGACTGTGCACGACCCGAGTAAGGGACCGTATACCGGTAATCTAATGCAGTGTTTGCAGTTTATCGTGAACAGGGACTGATTAGCGACTAGCTGTGACTTCTTCTCAAAGATGATTTACTTTCCAATTGTAGGGCCGCGGTGGTAAGGGTAACATCTATGTATGGGCAACTGGTAATGGAGGTCTAACAGATGACGACTGTAACTGTGATGGCTACACGACCAGTATATACACCATATCAGTTGGATGTATTGGTGATCATGGATTATCGGCTTACTACACCGAGTTGTGCTCGTCTACGTTAGCTGTGACTTTCAATGGAGGATCACACAGGGAGAAGGAAGAAAACAAAATGGTATGGCTAAGCGATGAAATTCTTAACCCTTTAAGCCCACAGTGATGAGCATCAAATTTCAAAGCTAACTAATCCTAGTTCCTTTGCACTTGCAGAGTACTTGTTAACAAAACTGGACTATTATCCATTCACACAAATATGTTTAATGGCTGTTGAAAGTGACACTAAAAATTGGTGAAACTGCCTCTTAAAACATTCATAGAAATTTTCATTACTTGAGTTGAAAACTTAATATTAGAAGGCAAGAATTTATGAATGAGCATTGTCGTTTTTTTGACTGAAGGAGAGTGACTCCATGGGGCTCTAAATCCTATTGAGATCATGGGAAACCGAATTAGTGATGATGGTTTGATTTGGTGTCATGCTATAGTAGTCAAGGTCCCAAAAATGTTAGTTGGGGGAGGGCTCTCAAAAATGAGTTTGAAGCCATGAATAATTCGTGAAATTCAAAACAGTGAAACTATCAGTTTGTTTGGCAAAAGACTTAAAAAATTCCTTCTATCTAAGTTAAATTGACTCTTTGTTGAGCTACACACCTTTTCTTTACCTTTTCTTTTTTTTCTTCCTTTCCTTTTTTTTTTTTTTTTTTCTTCTTTAAAAGAAAAAAAAATTTAATTGGAAATTTCAATCAGTACCCTTAACTTCTATGGTTTATCCAATAGTTCTAGGAAGCCTATAGTTAATAAGCCCCCGGCTTCTATATAGGCTTCCTAGCCTTTAACACATTTAATATTGTAAATAGTCAAGTATGAATATTGTAATAGTAAGAATATTGTGTGTCGTCTATAATGTATTTATGTTGTATTTTTTTGTTAATGGCAAATAAATTGAATTGAATTGAATTTCTTAGGTCATACAAGAAAGCAACAGTCCTTCCAGGGTAACCTGTTTATCTTGTTTTAGGTCACTACGGACCTACATCACAAGTGCACAGAAGAGTTCAAAGGCACGCCGTCTGCTGCGCCACTGGCTGCAGGAATGTTTGCTCTTGTTATACAGGCAAAGTGAGTACATGTTTCGCTTTTGTTTTTCAAGCGACTTAGGTACAAAAAAGAAAAAAACCACTTTTTACAGCTTCTTTTCGTTGCTTGTTAAATTAATTTTTGTCGCGCTTAATCAGCTACGTTACTATGAAGACAATCCGAGTTGACATTTCAGCTGTGTATCTTTATGAACTCTGTCTATTATGCTGCGTAGACTTTGATGATTTTTCAACTATTAATTTAACGTTCAGAGAGCGTTAAGGAAAACACCGGTCAATCAGACCAAGTTTAGGTAAGACCAAGAAATAAAACGAGAGAGCCAAGTACAACTATTCTATTTCCTTTAAAAACTCAGGCTTTGAAAATAAGTGATAGTAAATGTGTATCGGCAAAAAAAAAAACCTTGAGTAGCTAGTGCACCATGCAATCCGATTGCCGACAATTTCACAGGGGATGCTCCCTTATACTGTACCTACATAGTTATAAACCACCATGAAAAGTATGGTTTTTGGTATCGATTTTAACCATTTTGTTTTGAAATTCTGAAAACGGGTATAGACTTTGGAAGTCAGGTCTGAAGAGGGCAATCGGAACATTGTGTATTTCGGCCTGAAATAGGGTCAGGGTTTGAAGAAGCAGGCGGCATTTCAACACAAAAACGTCCGAGAAGAAGCCCCCCCCCCCCCACCCCTTCCCCGGGTGAAAATTGCCATTCCCTTTGGTGAGTATGATATTACACCGAAATTTAGATCCGACGAGCCGTCTTATGATGACCTAGTATTGACTTCAATAGACCTTCATTACACATGTTGAGTCTCAGGAGAATAAAAGTTTTGCTTTTACACGGCAAGCCTCGCACTGAATTTGTGCCTGGCCGAGGCTTGCCGTGTGAAAACAAAACTTTTTATTCCCCCGAGAATCAGCATGGCCGCCGAGTGATAAGGGTCTCTTTAATCTGAAATCACTTGTCACTCAGAGTCTGTTTAAATAATTTGCCATTATTTATTAACAATTACTGAGCAGTGTACCTGAACTCATCCACCGGTCTCATTAATTGTTTTTTTTTCTAGCCCCAATCTTTCTTGGCGAGATGTCCAGCGTCTTGTAGTGGAAACTGCCCAGGTTACGAGTCCAGTCGATGAAGGCTGGATGAAGAATGGAGCTGGTTATCATTTTAATCATAAGTTTGGCTTTGGGAGGTTAGATGCCACGGCAATGGTCAAACGAGCGAAAACTTGGAAGAGTGTGGCACCACAAAGAACCTGCCACGGACCCTCAAGTCAAACACAACAGTGAGTCACGGTATCTGTTTTGTTTTCAACTGTAGCTCCGTCAGCAGAAAAACAGACAGAGAAAACAGAGAGATCTCAAAATTGTCAACGCCGGAAGGAAATTCAAGAGAAAATATCGAGAACGTTATACCTGCCAGCTTACCCTAAGGGCTTATTTTCTCGTTTCCTCGGCTATGGTTCGGTTATTAATGAGAATTAAGTGCAAAGTCAAGGGCACATTAACGACAAGAAAATATCGGACCTGTTTAATGATAAACTATGAATTTGGCGTTTGATAGTTTTGCTAAAAAATGTGTCTGTTTTGGCTCATCAGGTTGACCAAAAAACTCTTAGCTATAGTCTTTACGTTGTTGCCGTTACTACTAAATGCTGGCATACATTGCTTATGTGGCATACATCACTTATTTGGCATACATTTTTGGATTGTTAGTGCAGTAGCCACGACCTCTATAAAGTAATTAGGGAAGTTCAGATTAGAGTACGAAACGAGATTGAGTACGAGTATGTAAGACTTTCAAATTTCGTATCAGTCCCATCCCCAGAACTCTCGTTCCTTCCCGTTGTTTACCAGCAGATAAAAGGACCCTAGAAACAAGATTGGTGGGAGAAGCGCTTATTTAAACCACGCAAATCTCGAAATGGTAGTCAAATCTGAAGGTCCCTAATAAGTGGCAAAGGACTGCTTACTGCAGGAGTGGCCTTGTCGACCGCCTGTCGTCGGACTAACACCGAGTCTCCTATCCGTATTTCAAGGGTTTTGACATACCTATTGTTGTCTGCATAACCTTTTATTTGCATCTTCTTCTCAAGATCTCTCTTGCACAGCTCTTCAAAATTATGTGCACGGGGAGTAACTCCAATGGGAAGCCTGGTGCAGAACTTGCGGCTAGGGTACATCAGGTCTGCTGGAGCGATCTTGGTGGTGCAATGCGGCGTTGCCCTATAGGCGCGGAGGAATCCGCTTGAAATTTGATCCCATCAGTTGGCTAATTTAATAAAACTTCTT
Organism: Pavona decussata; assembly: GCF_977016875.1. Lineage (NCBI taxonomy): Eukaryota > Metazoa > Cnidaria > Anthozoa > Scleractinia > Agariciidae > Pavona > Pavona decussata. Next base: position 192,449 of record NW_028145476.1, on the reverse strand, counting down.
TAGTATCCTCATGAATTGCTCGGCCTCCCCGTTAGATTCAGGGGTGTCTTCCGCTCATGAGGAAAACCCAAATACTTGCTAAAGTCACTGAAGTCTTTCCCATTGAACGGGAGTCCGTTGTCGGTGCTTACCGACACGAATATGCTAAGCGAGGCGAAGGTTTTGTCCAGCTTGGGTATCACTGCTCTAGCACTGGTTGAGGTAACGAACTCTAACTCTGCCCATCTGGACTGCTTGCAAACGGTGACCAGCAGGTACTCTCTGCGAGCTTGACCACCTTATCACGCATGGAATTGGGAACTACTATTCGTGTTCCTCGAACTAGTAGTCCTCCTACAACAGCCACCTCAGTGAAGATGAAGTCATACTACGGCCCGAGCGTGCCCTTCTCTCGGGCGGTGAAGAATCCTCCAGCTATGGCTTCCTTCAGGCTCGAAAGTTTTGTGTCTGCAAGTGTTTCCTCTAGCAACTCCTGCCAGGTAACTGGTTCCGGCACGGACGAATTCACAATTGCCATGATATCATTCTTGAATTCGTCCTCGGTCTCTCTCAGCTCGAACTCAGCTTACTTATACTGCTGGGATGGCCCTGCTGCACAACCAACGGCTCTGGAAGTCGAGAGTTGTAGTCTGCTTCATTGTTCTCAGACTCCGCATTCTTTCCCGGTACATAGTTTACGCGATAATTGAAGCCTTGACGGCGAACCCGCATCATCTCTATGCGGAGTGGCGCTTTCGTTCTGCAGCCTGACAGTATTGGCACCAACGGTTTGTGTTCGGTATCTACCTCAAAATATATCTCTCAGGCCGTAAAGGTTTATCTGATTAGCAAAGATTCCTCACTCGATTGCTTTGGCCTCGTTCTCTAGCTGTGAGTACCTGCTTTCAGTGTCTGAATGCTCCTGAGCGATGCGTGACAGGTCTCCATCGCTTGGCCAGAGGATCAGACTGCTTCATGGTGGCTACCATTCCACCTGGCCCGGCATCCGTCTTCAGCCTTTTCTTGATTTGCAGGTCAAAGTACGCCATCACTATGTCCTCTGTGAGCATTGCTTTTACCTGTTCAAATGACTGTTGGCTCTCTGGTGTCCACTGGGAGTTAATGTCATCCTTAATCAGATTTCGCAGTGGAGCAGTCACCTTCCATAAAATCTGCGTTAGCTCCCGCGAAGAACAGGAAGGAGCGAACCTCGACTGCTGACTGAGTCTTTTTGCTTTCAGAGCTGCCACCTGTCTGGGTCCGGCGAAATGCCTTCACTAGAGAACACTTTTCCAAAGAACTAAACAGCTCGGAGATTGAGCCTACTTTTTTACAAATTAAGTGTGAGCCCATCCTCGCGCCACAACTGCAGTACATGCCTAAGTGCTTCGTCATGTTACAGCGGTGCTACGCCAAAGACTAGGATGTCTACCACCTTACAGACCTCTTCATCTCGGCTGTGCTGTTGACTCCCAAGTGCAGTCTCTCGAACCGTTTTAGCCCCCTGTGTGTGTAGAAAGTGGTTACCTTCGTGCGTTCCTTGGCCAGCTCCAACTTCATGTACCCGTCGTTCGTGTCCAGGTGGGAGAAATATTTGGCATCATTGAGTTTCGTCTCCAGTTCCCTTAAGGCGGGGATGTCATGCCTGGTTCTCTTGATGTACTTGTTGGTGTCCGTCATGTTCAGGTTTGCCTTAATGTTTTCTCCTTCCTTCTTTGGGTCGAGGACGACATTGCTGCACCAGTCAGTTGGTTCATCTCCTGCATCTTCAATGATGTCCATTTCCTCCCATTTGTGGAGAATCTGATCAAACTTATCTTTGAGCGGTAGGGATATTGTCCTCTGTTTCTGTACAGCGCCTTTTACGTCTGGGTCCACGTGCAACTTTATCTTGACTCCTTTTAACTTTCCTAAGCCCGAGAACACATCCTTGTACCCCTCAATCAGGTCGACTGTGGCTTGTCTATTCTCTCCCATGACAGGTAGTGGCGTGCTACGTTCGGCAGCCTGACGGCTTAGCAATGCAGTGTCCCCTTGACCTTTAACGACGTACACAGGCTCTGCGATCTCCTTCTCTCCCCGAGTAAGTGTTGCTGCAAATTTTGCCCCTTTCCTTCTCCGGAGTAACTCCTAATCGCTACGCTAGTGGGCTGCAGGGTACATTTGGTTTGGAGCTTCCCATAGTGATTTTCGGTAACTACGGTGACATCAGCCTGAGTATCCAGGTGTAGGCTGATGGAAATGCCATTGATGTTAAGAGCTACCGTTGGGTTTTGCGACTTCCTTCCTTCAACTGGTAGAGATACACCTCCTCTAGTGTCTCCTCTTCCTGAGACACATAGTACGCATTTGTCTCTTGCTCAAGCTCGACTGAGTTGGCTTGCTTGTCCTTGCCTTCATTACTTGCCTTGTTACACATGCGGGAAAGTGGTTCAAACGCCCACACTTAAGGCATCTCCTTCCAGTGGCTGGGCAGGCATTCTTGTTCACGTGTGCCTCATTACCACACTTGATGCAGCCGGGCCTGGCCGAGCGGCCAGCGGTTTGGTCTGGGCCCTTACTTCTCGTACTGTATCGGCCTGGTCTACTAACTCGCTTCGCCACTGGATCATCCTTAGCCTGGCTGTAAACCGTATCACCGGCTTTCATCATTTGACTGCCTAATGATTTCGCTTCGAAGCTCGTTGCCGGTTTTCACTACTGTCAACATGACGATAGCATTGTCTAGTGTAATAGGGAAGACACAATGAAGCTCCTGCTCCCTGCATTTAGTCTCGAAATCAGCGAAGTACATGTTGGGTGTCCATTCCGTGTTGAAAAACTTGTATAACTTCAAAGTGTTGTTGTGATTTGCCTTGAAGTGTTGATCCAGTTTTTCGATTTGCGACTTGTAATCCGCAGGGCTGTTCCGACAGTGTTTGGATTAACTTTTGTAACTCCTCTCCGCCAACTAACAGCAGTAAATCGAGCTTGTCGTCGTTTGTGACTGCCATCCATCGAGTGGCTCCCTTGAAACGATCTTTCCATAACTTTCACGCCTTTTCTCGTTTCCCTGGCTCTCCACCCAAACTCAAGGCTCCGACGCTTGCTTTTACGTTGGCAAGAATTCCTGAATTTCCTTTCTGGCTGGTTGCTGCTTGGTCGCGCATTTTGTTTTATCCTCGTCGCCAATTTAATGGTCGAACCATAGAAACACAAAAGCTGCCGTGCTGGCATCAACCCAACAAAGGTAACCGGGCCTGCAGAGTCCCAGCATGCAATAGGCCTAGTGCTCACTCCTAACAGTACGATATTACATTTTACAATCTTTCTGTTTTCTGCTATTCAAGTTCATTTAAAGGGGCACTATCACGAAGAGTTTGCTAAATGTTGGTCAAGAGTGCTCAAATATTTGACTAAGAACCTCTTCTCTAGCATGAAATTGCTCTTAGAGAAGGCCTATGAAAGAGATATGAAACGATTTAAAATCCCTTTTTGGCCCTTTTTCCAAAATACATAAGAGGAACTTGAAAAAGTTGGCCAATTTTTTCAAGGTGCAATCCATTTCCATCCTAGCCATCTGCAGCCAAAGATGAATGATACTAGTTTCTGTGCACTAGTAGGGTTATTGTTAACATAAATGAACCATTATTTTGACATTTTCATCTTCACAAATGTGTTTGTTGGGTATTCAAAGTGACACTAAAAGTAAATGACACTGCTCTTTTAAGTCCATTTGCATTTGAGATACCTTAATTCATACAAGCGTATAACGTTGGTTCGAAAAAGGTGTCCTCTTGTGAAAGATTAATTTGAGATTGAGACTGAAAATGATTCTGTTTTACAGGGAGATTCCCGCTGGCGGAACCCTGTCAATCACCATCGACACCATTGCCTGCGATGGAACTGATAAGGAAATCACTAAGCTGGAACACGTGACCCTAACCGTCAGCTTCCAGCACCGGCGACGTGGTGACGTCAGCATTGACCTGTTCACGCCGAGCGGGACTAGGAACGAAATGCTTTCTACTCGGCGCTATGATGATTCAAAAAATGGTCTTCACGATTGGACATTTATGACCGTGCACAACTGGGGAGAGAATCCCAAGGGAGTGTGGCTGATGAATGTTACTGATAACATCGCTACGTTGAATAAGGGTGTAGACGTGAATGGATATCTGCAACACGATACCAGTAAACAGGAGGCGGACGTGGAAGACCTAGAAGAAGAGGTGAATTTGGCTTTTAGAGTGGTTTTCAATACAGTTTCGTAAATCAAATATCAAAGTTATTCTGGCAAACACGAGAACGCAAATAGCGTAATGAACCAAGCAGAACTCGAATCAAATTTATGCAACCGGCGTCAAGCGCGGGAAAACGCGTGCGAACCGGTGACGATTTGTTTTGGTTTTGCTTCTCATTGGCTTAGAAAAAACCGCGAGTTTTGGTAACCATTCACGGAATGTAGTAAACCCAGCAAACGCGACCCCACTTTAGACACTGTAATTGATAACCGCTCGTTAAAATGATTAAACTTAAAATTTTTAAAAGATAGCATCCACGACCGACCGGCGTATTTGTTTCATAAAAGGAATCTCAAAACGAAATAAGCCCACTAAACTGCGAGTTTGCCTCGTGTGTGCTCATTTGTAGTTATCGTAAAGAAACAGATTTATGGCCTGTTGGTTGTTTGATACGATACGTTCCTAATTGTGAGCGCCGTTTTCACCGTTCACAATTTACATTAGTAAAATTCGGTGAAGAATGAGGCCGAAAAGATTACGGAAACGCTCCGTCTGTTGGAATTGAATAGAAAATTGCAAAGGCTAAGTCATCGGCTTGGGACGAATTTGATGCTATGTCTGGGGCAACAATTCTAAAACTGCCCAACATCTCCCCCATTAAGAGTCAACCATATTACACTTTTATCTAACTTGTCACTAACTTTCTTCTTCTCGCTAAATTAAAGGTTATTGACGATGAAAAGAAAACTCAAGAATTAGAATCCAAAAAGGCTGGAAAGAACGGAGACTTCAATGGGGCTTCATGGGATGCGCCCTACCCGGAGGGGGTGAAAAAACACAAGATTCACACACCGGCCGAGCTTCCAGAGAACAAGGTAAACAGCGGCGAGGACGAAGAAGAGAAAAACAATGGTGAGTTTAGATAGTTATGAGAAACTACATGACGGTTTATAGTTCACACACGTTGACAGTATGGTGATATTCCATTCACCAAGACAGTTGTGTAGTTCTGTGTCAAGTCTGTATGGTCGTTCCATTTTGTCCTTGAACTAGCTAGCATAGAAGAGCCAATTCAATTTTTGGAATGCTAATAAACCTTTATTATTATTATTATTATTATTATTATTATTAGAACTGGGGACATGGTTTACTGTAAGGCGCAATAAGACGGCGGCAATTCGATGGAAGCATATGATATCAGCAATAGGAAACTGAAAACAGTCTAGCTTTCATTTCAAGAGTCACACTTCAGGACATTTTTTTCACCCGGCTTGTACTGTGAAACTCCGTTTTTAACCGCCAACGACGCTCCACCGGCCATCAAATTTTGGTCGTATTTGCTGAGTTGTGTCAAATCACGATAGTCCACAAAAGGAAGGAGAAGAAGGGAGGAAAACCAAACAACAAAATAGCTATAGAATTAATGTGTTTGCTTTCAAAGTTTAAGCTATTTTGCATTTCAAATTTTGTATAAACTGAGTAATTTTGTAATGAATTGACACGTTGGGACTCTAAATGGCGGACTTAAGTCGTATTAACGAAGTGGTCGGATTAAAGGGTGGTCCTATGGCGCGATCCCCTGTAATCACATTTTATTGCTCCCGACTAAACTCATTGGTGCAAGGATTAACGCGCAGTTTCATCTTGTTGTGTGTTGACTGGACACAGCCTTGAAAATATACATTAAACGTTAAAATATCGCCCCTAAGTGGCTGACTTTTTGTCTCAAAGCACCAGGCAATTCAGAAGCCGAGGAATGGGGAGACTATGACCCAGGAACGTTCGACACCTTTCTCCCAGAAGAATTTCAAGATGGAGTAGGAATGAGCCAAAATCCTGGAGCTTTCTACACCTCGTACGAAACGCCGGACGTTACTCAGGAAAACAATAACTACCAAATAACAGCCGCTGCTAAAAAGACGCTTCAAGACGACGACGAAACTGGTGACGATGAAAGTGACAAGGTTTACGGGTATGATCGGTACATTTACACGAACGAACCTAGCAAGATATCCCAGAGCAAACGAACGGATACAGATTATCAAGGGCAGAGAGTGCAGGTCACAACGGAAGAGACCGGCTCTCAGCGAGTGCAGGTCAATAATGGTTTTCAAGAGGAGTTTGTTCCCGGGTTAAATCCCGAATCAGGGAGGATAAGCTCGGGCGTGTTTCTAGAATGGAAATTGACATTTTACGGGACTGGTCCCGATGATAGCGTGTCAGGTTACGGCGATGATGACGATGACAATGATGCCACGCGCGCGTCTGACATAGATTTAGATTTATAGTGCGTAGCAATCGTTCGCCTTTTTTTTATGTTTATGAATGTTAATTAACCAATTCGCTCACAAGCCGTACGCAAGTGTAAAGGTGGCGGAAAGCAATCGGTAACATAAAAAGCATTTCAGTTACATCTTACTAGCTATGTTTATATAATCGATGCTTAGACTCAAAAGCTAGCGCCACTTTTTAAACCAAAACAAACCGCGCCACAGGAAGGGACTCATTAGCAATTGTAATTGAATACTTCTCAAGTTAGGGGTTTATTGCTGGTACAAAATCAACAGTTATAACCACTCTTATATTTTCAAAAACAGCATCACGGGAAAAAACGTCTGCTTAGTGACATGTGAAAACTGAATTACAGCCAGCCATACTTTAGGATTTTCTGGAAAAAAAAGTTGTACAAAACCTGAAAAATAACTCCTAGGAAACGTACTTCTCACTCAATATATGTATATGGTCACAATTAATTAAAGATTTCTTCCAACGAGTCAAGAATTAGAACCACAACTCGCCCAAGAAACTATTTGTAAAGGTGGGCGACAGGTGAATACTTAACTCTGGATAACAACTTTTGAAAAAAAGCAGTTTAATAAAGTTTCTTAAACCAAAACAAAGTAACGATACCCTGGCAAATCAGAACTGACCCAAACAACACCATGAACAAGGCTGAACGTAAAGAGAATACACGTGAGAGGGACAGCACATGTGAAAGAAAGCGAATTGTGTGCATATTCCAGTTCTTAGGTTTGCTAAATACTTGTTATAGGTAGTGCACTTCCTCATATTTTCTTGATTGTTATGTTTAGTTGAATAACCATTGTTTTCGTTGAATGCGGTGATCTTTAATGATGTTTGACTTAAGACGTAAACATTCCTTCGTGTATGCCTGCTTAGCTTTCTGCGGATGAAAGGTTCTTTTTAAGCATTCAAGACTGTAATGTGACTATATTCACATATGAAACTCAGGTCTGGCTCAGATGTGCCAAAAGCAACAACATGGTACGGCAGTGGTTTGTCAGCGGTACGGCGACTGAATCAATTCTGTGAGGCAGATTAAAATGAAGCAGCGCAAAAACCTTTAAGGTACTGCAGAAGTTGTTTCATATGCCTTTCATGGCTCGAACTTAATGCAGTAAATACACTTTTGTATTTTTTTGACACATAGTAGGACTCTGGTTCAGTGACCAGTCAAGCATGAAAGTTGGACGCGCTTGCAAGAGGCGGGACGAGTTCGGTTTGACATAAAGTGCGACGTTTCAATCAGCTTTCGTCCCAGAATAGCACCAAAGTCGAGGCTGGTCGAGTAACGTGCGCCGTCTGAATGAGCCTGTTGCTTTTACTGCGCTGTCAATAACAAGTGGACTCTGTAGTTCAAGATTCAACTAACCGTTACGTTTTTGCTGCCTGCCTGCCTCAATCTTTGAGCGGACTTCTAAGAAAACAAAATGTTTGGCTCAATGGGGTGGAAAGTTCATGTTCGTGCGCTGTGATTGGCAGATTTCGATCCTCTTTATCAGTTTCTGTATTTTTTGCGGTCAGCCGGTTGTCGCCGTAATTATGATCGACAGCAGTAAAACAAGGAAGCAAATTGTTAGTTGGGATTGAAGTTTAGAGTCCGTATGTTATTGAAAGGCGCAGTAAGTCGAATTGAATTAAACTAGGTACGGCGCTTGCCATATACGGCGTCTGAACCAGGCCTCTTTAATGAAAACGTTAGTCAGTGATTTTTAGTTGGTAGACCTGTCCTTTCGCTGCTCAAGTTTAATATTTTTGAAAAAAAGCAAAATAAACTTTGTTAAATGTTAAAGGATCGTTCATGAATTTGAGTGGTCATCGATTTGAGTTTCTGGTGTGGACGTGAGAATTTTAACTTCAGCTGAAGATTCATTTTTTGTCAGGACACGTTGACTCTTTTAGCTTTCTGGGGAAGTGTCACTGGTGATTTCGAATTTTCATTAATTTCATTTCAGGGTTTTCTATCTTAAACAGGGTATTTGATTTTGTTATGTTTTGTCTTAAAGGGGGTATCTTTTTCAAATTGGATTCAATTAATAATTGAGAATGTCTTAATAGGGTACTAAAGTGTGACGTCACAAATACTTGAATTTTTTAAATTATACAATTTCCTAAGATTCTCGGAAAGAATACAATGAGAAATTACTACTTGCCAAAAATCAACAGCTTATTCACCCTTATCTCAAGTTGGGAGGGGGGGGGATGGGAGGGGGGCAGAGATATTGGCAATCAGGTATGCTCCAATGACTCCACACAAACCCTACTAAACTGAAACAAAATTAGAAGGATTTATGTGGAGTCATCCGAGCATAACAGCGCCAATATCTCACCCCCAAATTGTAAGAAGATGCTGTGTTTTGGCAAGTAGGTTATGTTTATTGTGCTCTTTTAGGATATCTTAGTAAATCTCGTAATTTCACAAATTAAGTTTTGTGACGTCATCACTTAAGTACTCTAATCTGTCAGCGATGGTTTGCAGTTGAGGCAAAACCAAGTTGCCGATAGCATAAATTGTAACTGCAGTACCATCTGTCAGTGACTGTCGGGCCAGCGTTTATCACGTCCAAAGGCACTTCCCCAGCGAAACTTCTGAGTCCCCGTGGGTTTAGTTGATATAAATAGCGTTTATTAAAAACTGGATCATTGTATAATGCAATTCCAGGGTTTTGATTGGCTGAGCGGCCATGGTATATGAGCCATTATACCATGCCCGAGAAGTAGCGACCATAAATTGTTTTCTGGTTGCTCTTGAAAAGGAAATCAGCAAGGCCTACCAATATTACTTGATTGTTTTTAACAAAACAATTATTCCACTCGCACTTCTTGGATATGACATGATTATAGCCAACTCGGCGTTGGCTATCTATAATCTCATATCCAACGCGCGCTCGTGGAATAATTGTTAAATAGACAGCGCAGATAATTTTCAACACCCCGATGTATCATACCGTTGTTTATTTAATAATAGCTAAGTCTACTAATTCACGATTTATTAATGTCGCCGAGAAACGTATCCATTACATCTCACTAAAATATTTTAGAATCAATGTTTGTCTTCGTCATTGATAGCTTATTCAATTCTCAATCAGTCTTCCTTCTTTTTTGAATATGATGTACAATATGTCCTAGCTGGTGATTTTGGAATTTTAATCAATAAAATATGACAATTTCGTATATAGACTCCGCAGTCTCTCAAGGCCCAAGGGAAGTGGTAGGGAGGCAGAGTAGGTGTTACGTACATTTGAAGGGCACTCAGTCACCCTAAAAAAGCTTTCCCTGTCCTTATGGTCTCCTATATTGAACGGAAATTCGACCTTCCTGAGGTCTGTGTTAATCATCACTGTTCGGTATAGGTAAGTGATGGCCTTCCTGGAAAATGGATGTCATGCTTTGGTTTAATTTCTATTGAATAGAAGATCTGGTTTAATTCTCCTGTGGCTTTCCTGTAGTGGTTAGCAAATCTCACCAGCTGCATAGCCACAGGCTGAACGAAAAAAAAAATTAAAAATAATCGCCTAGTGCGAAAATTAGCAAAATCGTAAACTGATCAGTCCAGTTTCTCTTCACACCTAACATTTTGCGTCACACGTTATTAGAAAGCAGTGTTACTTCGCTCCACCGAATTCTAGGAAAACGTCATCACCAATAAGAACAAAAGGTGCCCAGTATTTTGGATCACTGTACTCATCAGATTCTCTCATAAATTTAACGGCTTGGTTAAGAGACTCGCTAGCACTTCGTCCCTCAGCAAGGTGATAGTAGAAACTTCTCATGAACTCCAGTGTGGCCTCATCATCGATCGCCCACAGTGTCACCAGAACAGACCGAGCCCCAGCACCCATGAAGGCACGCGCAATACCAACTACACCTTCGGCTTTGACCCTTCCTCGACCACTGTGACAACAACTAAGTACGACAAGTCTTGCGCGGAGCTGAACATTTAACACATCTTTCATTCGTAGCACATAATCGTCTTTTTTGGGAATAGGGCAGGTTCGATGTGGATTTGGCGTTAGAGCAATTTCACCAGTTTCCATGCAACCATGTGCCGCACTCAGTCGTCTCAACACCTCATCTTTCGTGGCCTCTTCGCCAATGAGGGGGCTTTCCTTCAGAAGTTTGCCAATCATTTCCGCCTCCTTCCTGGCGAATGGAAGCTGTTTCAGGAGAACGTTCCCGTGGCCATCAGTAACTTCGGCTACCCATGGGTCTCCCACGAGCATTGCACCATTTCTACTGTGGTAATCCTCTGGGCAATCAGCAATTAGTTTCAAACTGGTCAGCGATGGAATCACCCGGATTTTGAACGATTCACAGAGGAACTTGGAATCTGAATCCAAGAATGCAGCATAAGGAGCTAGCCACAATGGCCCATCTGGAACAATGATAAGTTGATTACCTTGGACCAGGCCTGTAAACGGTTTAATGGCAATGTTGTACAATGTGTGTAGAGAACTATTCTGCTGTAGTGAATGCTCTGTGCTGTCATCAGCTGAATTCTCCTCTGTGGATTGGCGGTCTTCTCTCAGAGAATCCATGGAACGATCCTCGCATCTAACGCCAACTTGAACACCAATCTCTTTGTAGGCAGTTTCTATAAGCTCCTGCAAGTAGGTCTTGACATTATCCAACGCAAATGGATCGTCAATTTCCTTTCGGACAAAACGGGCCGCTCTCTCTTCAGAATGTACCCAGGAATGAAGGGCACCACTATCAGCAGCTTGAGAAACTGTAGTGGATGGAACAAAGCTCAGCACGTCCAAATCATTTATTTCTCGACCATTTGATCCAGGTTGACTTCTTAGAATACCGTACTTTGTTCTAATGAGGTCAGTTAGAGCTTGCGCTCTTCCTTCTTCGGCAGCCAAGAGAGCGTCACCAAATTTTCCCAGTTTTAAAAGAGTTCTCCACAAGGCATTGTATGCAATCTGATTTGTATCTCGAAATCCAATTTTCCACTCATCTTCTGTCTGAAGAAGACTTCTCACTTCATTAAATTTGTTCACGCTAAACTGGTAATTTTGTAACGCCTTAGGTAAACTTTCTAATAGTTCAAAGCTGCGTCCTAATGCACAGTAGGCGCGACCTTCCCCAGACCTGTCTTGCACTTCTTTGGCAATATTAAGGCTTAGAGTGTGATAGTGTATGGCTTTCTCGAAATTATGGAGAATTCGGAAAATGTTGCCAAGATTCAAATAAGCACACTCCTCTGCTGCCCTGTTTCCCTGTGCTTTAGCAATGTCAAGGGATTTTGTGAAAAACTCCTTGGCTTTTTCGATATCCCCGAGACACTGATAAGCAGCACCAAGATTCGTATATCCTGTTCTTTCTCCAGACTTGTTCCCAGTTTGTTTAGCAATGCTAAGACCTTGCTCCTGGTATTTTATGGCGTTTCTAAAATCCCTTAGACTGCTAAACGCAATCCCGAGATTACAGCAAGCAGTCCCTTCCCCGGGTTTACTTCCTACTTCTTTGGCAATACGAAGATGTAGTTTGTGGTAGTAGATGGCCCTTTCAAAATCTCCGAGACTTTGAAAAGCGATACCGAGGTGGGAATACTCACGCCCTTCCTCATCCTTGTCATTGACCTCTTTGGCAATGCTGAGGCTGAGTTGGTAGTATTCAATGGCTTTTTTGAAATCGCAGAGTCCGTCAAAAGCAACTCCAATATTGCCATATGCACGTCCTTCCCCAGCGTAGTCTCCCACTTGTTTTGCACTACTAAGATGTAGATTGTGGCAAGCTATGGCTTTTTTGAAATTACCGAGATACTGAAAATCACTGCCAAGATTGCCATACGCTTGACCTTCCGCGGCAATTTCACCCAAATCTTTGGCAATCTCAAGATGCTGGTTGTGGTAGTCTATGGCTTTTTGGAAATCGCTAAGACAGTAAAAAGCATTGCCAAGATTAGCATACGCAATACCCTCACCAGATTTGTTTCCCAGCTCCTTCGCAATGCTCAGAGCCTTGCGGTGGTATTCGATAGCTTTTTTGAAATCCCCGAGATTGCGAACACTATTGCCAAGATTGCCATACGCCGCACCTTCTGCAGCCTTGTCACTTAAGTCTTTGGCAATGTTCAAATGAAGGTTGTGGTAGACAATGGACGTTTTGAAATCACCGAGTCCGCCAAAGGCGTTGCCAAGTTGAGAATAGGCAGTTCCTTCCATGGATTTGCTTCCAACTTCTTTGGCAATACCAAGACACAAGTTTTGATACTCCAATGCTTTTTGGAAATCACCAAGGCTAAAAAAAGCGTTCCCGAGTCTGCCATACGCTCTTCCTTTTGCAGCTTGGTTTCCCAGGGCTTTGGCAACATTTAAGTGTAGGTTGTGATAGTATACGGCTTTTTGAAAATCACCGAGACGCTGAAACGCTGTTCCAAGATTACCATACGCAGCGCCTTGCAACGATTCGCTCCCAATGGACTTGCCAATTTCAAGAGCTAGATTGTTGTAATCAATGCACTTTTGGAAATCACCAACACTGCTGCAAACACTGCCAAGATTGCAATATGCGTGTCCTTCAAGTGATTTATCACAACTTCTTTAGCAATTGTAAGACAAAGGCTTAGATTATCTTTTGCATCTTTAAAATCGCCGAGACCATAGAAGGCAGTGCCAAGATTACCATACGCAAACCCTTCCTGCGCCCTGTCTCCCAGCTCTTGCGCAATGGTCAAGTGATATTTGTGGTAAACTAATGATTTTTTGAAGTCTCCGTGATTGCGAAAAGCACTGCCAAGATTACCATATGCAATCCCTTCCTGAACCCTGTCTCCCATCTCTTGCGCAACAGTCAAGTGATATTCGTAATAAGCTATTCCTTCATCACTGGCGTTCAAATGTTTATGCTCTGAAAGCCTAGTTGATTGCTGAATTGAAACAGCTACCTGTTAGATAAAAGCGTGTATTGTTTTTGTGATCAGAAGTATTTTGGTCAATATCCCCCCGAATTACTCAAAACAAAGGAACATGCAATAGTACAAAAATCAACCAAACAAAAAGTCAAACAATTAAGTTTAAAACAAACAAAACCTTAAGCTAAAAACCTAAAACAAAAGCATCACATCAAAGGAGAGAGTAGAAGTAGTTGCTAAATGTTTTAGGTGAGGCCACTGGGAGCTCAATTTATATACAGCTAAGATAATTAACAATATTTCCATATTTAAAATGAACAGATTTGGGAAATGTCACTCAAAAATAAGGATAAAGACTTTTTGTGCAATAAGCGATTATACCCAGGAAGCTATGATCAAATGGCATAAATGGATTGGCTCTGACAAAGCTTCATCGCTCGAAACGTCAGCTGTTTTAAGATCACTTTAGTGTTATTCTATCACTTTTAATTCCTTCTTTTAATGTTGGTGTTTTGCTGAATTTTTGGAGAAATATGGCCACGTTGGCCACTGTTCAGAAATCATGAGACAATTGTCATAGAGACATCACATCCTATTGCGAACCTCAAAGAAAACATTTTTGGGCATGCTATCTATTTTTACGTTTTCATTGTTAGAACATTAATACTGGTGAGTTAAGGAGGGGGAAAGATGCCTCCTCCGCAGACCCCATAAGACGTACAAAAAGCCTAGTCGAGAGAGAGTTAAAAGGGTTGTGTGTGTACGATAACACAGCAAAGCTTGAGCTATTCGAATTCGTTATCTTGACAATCATCTTCCTCCTCCTCCTCCTCCTGCTCATCATCATCATCATCATCATCATCATCATCATAATAATAATAATAATAATAATAATAATAATAATAATAATAATAATAATCATCATCATCTCATTTTCTGAGGTATGCGCACGTTATGTGATAATCTCACCATGTCTTTCGAAGTTTTATTTTCAGACTTAGCCTTTGGTTTCTCTTCTCCCGCGTCTTGCTGTCTGTTTACTTCTTTTAAAGAACTGCTCCTTAATTTCAACAACGTCTGGTTTGTCTCGTCAATCTTCTAATAGTCAAGGTGTTTAATTTTGTTTTCCATACATTGTTTAATAAGAATGCTGACGCGGTAAGTTCTTATAAGTGGATTGTTCATATGAGAGTTGCTTTAATTTTCTGTGTAATCCGCTTGGTAAAATCAGCCTAGAGACTGAATACAAGGACTTTTATGACAGCAGGTTAGCCATTGATCTTAGACTTTCGTTTCGATTAAAAATGACACTTATCTTATCTATTTTCGGTCTTTCACTTTCGTCAGTCAATAAACAGTTCTTGGCGGGTTGACTTGAATGGTTTCCGTTCGTATAGACTGGGAAGAGGACCACAAGTTAAATTGTAAAATGAAAGATCATAAACTAGAAGTGACTGTAAAAATTTGCCAATCTTCCAGGTTTGGAAGCTATTTGCATTTCGCCAAACTTTTAGGTTTAATGCGGGCGAAATGTTCTCTAAACAGGCGATGGGTGGCCTAGTAGCGATGGCGTTGAATTATCGACCGATTGAAAAACTGCAGGGTTAATTATTTATGTAAGGATACTGCCAATCCTTTGTCACACCACGTGATGGCTTCTTCGAACTGATGCAAATGAACACAAGCAGTCGCCCCTGATGAAGAAAACGTGTAAACATTAAATACAAGCCGCAAGCGGTACGACAGTTTTTTGGACAACATATTGCGAGTGAGATATTAATTTTTATGATATAGACAGGAGCGGAAATACACCGCTCATAAAATGTATACGAAACTACATCCGGGATCCGAGTGGCGTTTTCTCATATCCACTCTAGTGAGGATATTGACGACGTCATTTCCCACTTTTTCGCGGTTGTTTGAAGAAGAAGAAGAAGAAGAAGAAGAACCTTTATTGGTTCATACCGCTCAGGGTCAGTCCCTTCAGATGCAAAAAGCTGTCTGTTTAATGGGAAAAACAACCTTGAAAATTTGTCTTAATTATATGTTTTATCAAGAAGTACTCCTCTCTTCCCCGTCGAACGTTTTCTCTTCTTTCCTTTTTTTTCTCTCTGTAAAATTCTATTATGGTACAATGCACAAAATTAAAAACTGACTCATTGGACGAAAAAAAAAAAAAAAAAAAAAAATATATATATATATATATATTTATATAAGATCGTTTTCTGTTAATGTCCTGTATCTTAATTTTTGTAGTATTTGTAAACTTTGCAGTTTTATGTATTGAAAACTAAGCATTCTAATACTATTAGTTATAAAAGTAATATTACTGTTAATAATTTTATGTTAGCATTGTAAAATGTATTATCACAATTATCCTGTTGAAAGAAAACAATTAAAAAAAAAAAAGCTGTCTGTTTTCAATGGGAGCCCTGAGCACAACAATGTGATGTTTGTGCAAACAGTTGGCGAAAAATGACGAGGGATAAATTTGTCTATATAATAAAGAAAAGAAAATTCAGGTTGGTTTGAAGATATGAATTTTATTTTCTCGTGTTAAAAAGAACATTTTACTCACTCGCTGCGCTTGTTCGTAAAGTATTGTTTTTAGCACTCGAAAATAAGTTCATATCTTCGCGCCGCCGTGTAATATCCTCTATTTATTAAGAGGTAATTTACTAGATTTCTAGTGTTACTATTTAGGCCATTCCAGAAAACAGGACCTCTAAAACTTAGAGATCGTCTGCCAAATTCAGTATTTATGCGTCTCATTTTCAGTAAAAGACCTCTCCGGTCAGATTCATAGGCTTCGAAATATAACGACAGTCTTTTTTCTGAAATGTTGATCACAACCCTTAAACATTTCCACTGCTACCCTTTTCTTATATATATAGGCTAGGTTGTGCCATTTAAGGAGTTTTAGAATTTGGTGATTAGCATAATTGGTGGGAATGTCATGAATCTGTCGAGGAGCTTTTATATGTAGTTTCTCAATATCTTCAAAGGGGGCTCAAGCAGAAGGAGCCTCTGTGGAGTAGAGAGGGCTATGTCACCTTAGTAACAAGAAGTCATACCTCTTACAATCGCCTTCACGAAAGTTGGTTGTAATTCACTAGCAGATGTTGCGTCATTCAGTAAATGATGATAATTCCCTATGTAAAAATCAAGACGTCGTTAAGGAAGGAATGAAAAACTACTCAATTAATGTCACACTCATTAACTTGGCGCCACCTTTCATATTGTAGAAGGAGGCTTGTTGGAGAGAGAAGATTATTTCACTGATTGCGAGTTTTGCATGAGAAAAAAGGAAATGCCTTTTTTTCCAAAGTTTTTTTCACACAGCTTACTGACTGAAAGAGCAATAACGAATTGAGTGTCACAGAATAAGTCTTTTTTTAGGTAAGATCATTTCTTAGGACAATTATACTAATTGCCCAAGTTTTAATATAGACAAACTGACTTATGTTTTAACCATTAGTAAACCTCAGTTTTGAAGTCTATCTTCTATGCTTCCTAACGTGAGAAGGGGGGAGGGAAGGGGAGGGAACTTAATGAGAGTGACGAGGGAAGGGTGGTGGTGTGGGAGTGTTGGGGTATAAAAAACCCCTCAAAATAAAAACCGGGGGCTTTTTTGAGAGGACTAAATAGAGAGGGAAGGGGATTTTATTACAATTTTTTTTTACGGTAAAAAGCAGATGTGGTTTTATTAATCAAAGGTGTTTGTCCCCAAACTGGAGGACCAGTAACGTGCTCTCCCTTTCGCCCTGACTAATCGGACAGTCATTTGTAAAGAGGACACATCACTATGGTGACTAGGACATTTACACTAGCTTCTGCAAACTCTAACAAAGCAGTGGTCTTTAAGACTTCCGAACCCCCTTAAATACTGAGTGACGATTAGAAACCGAAATAAAAATAAAATAATGAAAATAAAAATAAAATATGATAAAAAACGATTTAGAGAAACATTTCAACAAGAAAATTAACGATAGTAAAACAGCATGACGTTTCGACGACTTCTTATCGTCATTGTCAAATGAATAAAATGGAAATAACGGAAAGGCATATTTATAGGTATTGAAAGTGAGAAAAGAAATAATTAATTGACTTTATGTAAGTGTCGAAGTATTTAGTACTGAATTGCTAATTGGAGGCACTATAAATCAATGAAATATATACAAACTGAATATAACATTAGCTAAGAATCTCAACCGTTGGTGGAAGGCAAACCATTTGGCTATCTACAAAGCATGGCCTTGGGTTTGAAAACGCGGCTACCGTGAAACAAATCCGAAACACCAAACGGTAACAAAACACTCATTTGTAAAGCTCAAGGATAATAATGGCCAGGACACCGTCATCGTTCCAGAGCAGTCACCTAGCCTGGGGCCCAGTTTCACACCAACGCAACGCTCCAAGAAACGGACATATCTCGTTAGTGGGCAATCAACTTAATCAAAAGGGCTTCCATTCAGTGCGAGAATTTGGACTTTACTTTGACCTGAATAAGGCTTCTTACCCGAATAAAAATGAGCAATCGCCCTGTTATTGTACGGTTTGGCCTTCATGTCGTCATCCCTGCAATTCACTTTAATCCCTTCAGTGTAGTAGTTGATGGCGTCGTTGAAATCCCTGTTCCTGTATGCATCATTTCCTTCATTCTTGTACACCTCTGCTATTGCTAAAATGTCGGATTGAAGTCTGTTTATCACTGTGCTCATATATTATTAATAATATATCAATCACTTTGTCTCCTGGGGTCAGATCCACGAAGCCCTTCTAAGTTAAGGTGTATCCGAAGTATTGCTTCTGAACAATAGCCTATTGTTATAATGACAATAGGCTACTGTTAAGAAACAATACTTAAAGATAAATATTAACTTAGGAGGGCTTTGCGAATTTTAACACAGCGGATATTTAAGCTACGGAGTTAAAAAGGTGAGGTCTTATTCCATATGATCTCTGCCTTTTTACACAACGACCGACCAGCGTCCTTAGTGATCATATAGAAAGATAGGGCGCAGCACTCATGTAACCATAGTGATTGCACTTTTTCACCTGCTCTAATTGGTTGAAAATATTTACAAGTACAGTAAATTTTCCATGGCTGATATTGGGCCGTCTTCCCGCCCTCCCGCTCACAGGTGAGGTGAGATTTATAGAAGGACCTCGTAAAAATTGTGATAATTAAACTGAATGAAAGATGCGAAAGATCGAATTTTTTTAAAGTTATAGCGAATGAATATCGACAAAAGTACGCAGCCCGGAAAAATCCATTTTAAAGGAAGAAAGGCTCAGAGCAACGGAACGTTTTTGGTGTATAGTTCATTTGTTATCGGTAAGCTCTTTTTTGCTGACAATTTGGGAGGAAATATTGTATTTCAAGGATTACATATCGCTTAATGAACAGAAGTAGCTTGTTTGCCGATGGAAATGTTCCGTGTATCACTAGAAATCATATATCAGAGAGGCGTTTATTTGAATTTTTACTCAAAAACCCATGGTAAGCCCTAGCAAAAGGCTGATAATATAATCGACTTTCAGCCTCAGCTACCTGTGCTTGTCAAAACAACAACCAAAAGTCAAATGCTTTGTTTATAGTGGAAATGCACTTAGCTACCCAGCTAGTTTATAGGCTTTCTACTCTAAAATAGCGGGAAACAATTGATTCTATTATTTGCTCTTGTGTACGCAGATAATTCACATTATGGCGTCAATTGTTTGAACCGCCACACAAACAGAGAACAAATGGCTTTATTGAACCCAAGGAACAATTTTAGTCAACAAATCCTCACCTCTTAAAGTGTCGTCATCAAAGTCCAGTGCCTTATCGGACGATGATGTGACGTCACTTTCATGATCATCTTTGACTGGAGGATTCGCCATGGATGCTGGGAGGTTAAAAACTGCATTAGAATATAAATTCCCTTTATAGAGAGGGGATTCCCTTATTTCAAATAACTGCAATCAGTATATTACACTTTTTAGCCATATAGTTAACAATTATCCTGCGAAAACGTGCGGGATATCACCTTATACGAAGCCGACGAGACCGTAGGCTGAGCTGGCAAAAATAAGAGGATATTCCGCAAGATTGAGCAGGATAATTGTCTTCTTATTTAACGCATTGATAAAAAAGCACAGCTTTATTGCAGAAATGCTGGAGATTATCTTTATTTTGCCAGTTTTCTTCCCGACACGAAATTACGTATATCGCAGGATATCCGTTGACTACGGACGACGAATATTCAGTACACCATGACCATATTTGGGCAGTGTTACAATGTGTTGAAAAATAAGGTGGAATTGGATTAAGGACGGCGCGTACTTATACAGAAGTATTAATATTTGCTCCGTTTTAGAAGATACGGAAAAAAAAGCAGATGTTAGCAAGTGCTATTGGAATACAATAAGAAAATTGGGGAAATCAGGCATTTTTTAGAGATAAAAAAGTTACAACAATTCTAAAAGCACCAAACTACAAAACAGTGAATGGTATTTATCTATAGTTGAACTCAATTATCTCTGAAAAATGAGGGGTTGTTCCTAATTCTCTTTTCGGATTCCCATAACCCTTGCCAAGG
>NW_028145476.1:10000-165000 GCF_977016875.1 Pavona decussata | reverse complement strand
CAAACAAACATCTTTTCTGGCAAAAGTGAACTCCAGATGTTTTTCCTATTTCCGGCCGCCATGTTTGTGCCCCTCGGAGGGACACAAACATGGCGTCTCCATACTAAGCTTTATAAATTTATGTGGAACATTTTGTCAAATAACTCGAGTACGGAATGCCGCACAGACCTGACACTTGGAAAAATGCCTTATTTATTTATCCTCTATACCAGGTCAATTTCTTGACTTCATTTATGGAATGGTTTCAATTTTTTTTTTCAATGGCGTGACAGTGAAAACCGAGAATATGCTTGTGCCTGACCATGTTATTATATTCTTCATCTTCTCAGTTTGGCAGCTGCCCTGTCTTTCTAGCCCCTTTGTGGTTATTTAGGGCAGCCTGTGCTCGAATGGAGTACGAATTCATGTAGCTGTTGTTATTGTAGGACAAATCGAATACCTTCACGGAAAGACCTTCCAGTCGGTGAATTAACGTATTCTATTGGGAATCTCTTTTATGGACTAAACTAATCTGGATTAACGTGAACTTTGATTCTAGTTTGATAACTAATCATTTAAGGTTCTGCCAAGGATTTTTGTCCCTCAGGTTTGACTTAGACATGTTTTTAGCATGAGCTAAAAATTAGCTTTCAAAAACCACTTTTAATGGGAGAGATGAAAACCGCGTTAACTTTTAATCGTGGATTAGCGTTAATAGGCTTTCGAACTATTGGGCCCAGTATGATAATTAGTGTATGTATAAACATATTGCATTTGATGACCTTTTGGAACAATACGGCCCGCCCATATAAACAAGGAGGACACGTTTTGGGGTCTCTTTGATTTCAATGTTGTAGGGAAAATGTTTACAAGAGATAATTTGGATGAATTGAAAAGTTGACTTACTGCTTTCTTTACAGTCTAAGTTCCTATTCACGTTTTATTTTTCTTTCACTGTTTCACCAATCAGACAACGTTTATTTGCGTGATATTTTTTCTCGACCCTAAATAAATATACCCTCCTTGCTGACCGTATTGTCTTTGGGCTAATTGGGGGATGCGATTACAGTCTCCGAGGGGTATAAAGTAGTTTTTTTTTATTACAATGTTAAGAATTTTACCACAATGGGGGTATGCCAAGATCCTGTATCCTGTGGCGTGTATTTTGTTTCTTTAATAGATCAGCTCAATTAGGCCTCTTAATGAGGTCAATTCAAACAAAAGCAACGGCAAGAAGATCAGATGTTGGCATAATGACCTGTTGTCAAAATTTGGAACTTATTCAATATATTAAATTGTCATGAATATGTGTTTAATGCAAATTAGTTATCTTTAATCTTTAATCTTTAATTAGCATAATTGCCCCTAGCAAAGCTAATCAGGTAATGGAGTGGCCAGCGGACGCACAATATATTAATACATGCAGTACATATAAGGAACTAGATTACATTACTGATTCATAAAGTAATTCAAAAGCTTGGAAGTGTGTTGGATACTCCACTGATAAATTAGAGCCAGACTTGATGACGTCAGGTGGTAACGCATTCCATGCTGGGATCTTTCTTACATAAAATGAGTATTTGTAAGCATTGACTGAAGAGGACGGTAGAATTATCTTAAAGTCATGACTCGCCCTCGTACGGCTGTACGCGGGCACAGAGATAAGCTCGTGGGGGAGGGAGATGTTAACGTGACCTCTGTGTATTATAGTGTGATTGCATCGTATCAAGAAATGGTCTTTTGATACGGCTCAACTTTGGGCATTGTGCCGTTAGACAATAGTCCTTTTGTCCTTGGTAGCGCTGAGAGACTTTGGTCGAAGCTAAGCGGAAAAGCTCATGACTGATCGGCAAATTGTCGGCGTGACAATTTAGCTGTATTGGGGTAGTGGGCAGAGTAAATTTGCACTCGTTAGGTCAATTGTCACTGGTGTACCCCAAGGAGAATTGACCACCGGTGCGCGCATACGCGCATCGGACTGAATACAACAACAACAACAACAACAACAACAACAACAACAACAACAACAACAACAACAACAACAACAAGAAATGTCCGCATGTGTCTCATTCCGATTGACCACCTCTTTCTTAATAAAATGCCTGGTATAACTCGAAGCACTAATTCAAACATTTATATTTTATTGCGCGTAATCGAAAGCTGAGTGGCGATCAGGTGAACAATGCCCGTTGTATGACTTTGAGGCGCTCAGCTGTGCTTAGGGTCTGTGTATAAATCATCGAATTGGAATTTGGACATTTCTCCTTCTTAAAACAAGCCTTATGCTAGCTGATTACATTTGATGATAAAGAATATTCTGATCAAGTATTTTTCCTTGTTTTCACCGAAGCGCTCGCAGTATGATGAGCTTGCGGTCCGTTATAAAAAAAATTACAGGTCTTGCGCGTGTTTGATGACTGTGTTTTACTTTCTTTACTTGTTCTTTGTACTTTACTGTATGGTAAAAAAAAAACCTCGGTATTAGTGTCATCAAGATAACGTGCGTTGTTGCATTTAAATTTCGTTGCTGCTGTTTCCTGCTTTTTTTCTTTCGCAAGTTATTAGAAAATTTTCCTCTTACAGGTCTAGTGGACAGAAATGAAATTGTCCGTCGCAACTTAGAAGCGAACAGCAGCGACTTTGAAGGTTTGCATGACGTTCGTGATGGAATCAAGAAATACATAAACTCGATAATCAGGAAGTCATTCTGCATTGCTCCAGGCAAAGTTTGTCTGCCAGGCCCCCCTGGCCCAAGGGGCGTCCAGGGACCTCGCGGTAAACGAGGGCCAAAAGGAACCAAGGGTAAAAAGGGAACGCAAGGTTTCATGGGTCCACCAGGTGAAACCGGTAAACAAGGGATGACGGGAGATCCTGGAGTACTAGGAGTCAAGGGAGAAAAAGGTATGTCAGCCTTCGGGGACTCACGTTGCTAAAACCCATATTTCCTAACTCGGGAGTTTGGTCTTAAAATGATAAGAATATAGAAAAAAGAATAATAATAATAATAATAATAAGAATAATAATAATAATAATAATAATAATAATAATAATAATAATAATAAATAAAATATTTGCTGGCGAGTGGTAGCGAGGCAGCACTTATTCTTTGTTTGCAATAGCGGGAAAAACCCCAACATTTGTCGGACGTAAGATCGGAAGCATGCGCAGGTGGTTTGTTTTTTATTATCCGGGATATCCACAACTGCGATGACGTCACCATAAAAATTGCACGTGAGATCTACAGAGTTCCAGTAGATTTACATTATTATTCGCCCGTTGAGGCATTATATTTGCCCGTTGAGACAAAATCTCTGCCCTTTGAGGTAAATAGTTCGACCTTCGAGTCATATTGTTCTTTGTCCGTTGAGGCGAAAGATAAGCTTGCAACCATAGAGTCAAAATGCAGATCACTAGTTAAAGCTAACCGTTCATTTGTTAAGTCAATTGGCTTTGCCGTACTTTTAGGCGAAATCTGAGTCGTTCTCACCCGTCGAGATAATCGATTCGACCGTCGAGTCAAATTGTTTTTGAACCGTTGAGACAAGAGAAAACTTCTTGAGCACAGTATTAAATTTTCGTTCGCTCATTGACGCTGAATGTAATTAAAATTGGTTTCTATTACTGAGAGGGGGCTAGCGATTTCTGAAGAAGGTAAGCTTTTAAATTGATGGAAACGCCGAAGGTATTTCATGCTGAATGAGGATGCACACGAGTTCTTTGATTTTTCGTGCGTATTACTCCATTTTATCTCATAAAATTTCCATTGTAATGTCAGTATTTTCCTCCAACTCTAATGCAGCTCCTGCTTTCACATTGAAACTCCTAGTTTACTCACATCCTTGCTTATGAAATTTTAGAATGCTTTGAAGATTAAAATAAATTTTTGTCTCTGCTGAACGTGAAAAAAAATACAAAATCTAGAAACGTACGTGTAACAGGCATATATAATTAATAAAGAACAAATATAATTATCACGCCTTTCTCTAAAAAATCGCCATGACCTTCACCTTCTTGACATGGGATTTTGTTTTTCAAACTAAGCCAGTCATTTTTGTCTCCTGCCTTTTTTCCATTCGGATTCACCTAATCTCGTAGCCAGATCTCAATTGGTTCGGGAATGTCGAAATGTGAGATCTGGTAAAGTCCGATACAAGGCCATTTCTTGTTGGTTACCAAAATTAAGAATGCCTCATTCTAATCTGCTCTGTGATTGGCTTTTTCCTTCTGTGTTTGGTTTTCGCTAGCTCAGTTCGGGGAAGAAACAAAAACATATGCACGAAAAAGTTTTCGAAGAAGATGAAGATTGTCATGCGACGTTTTAATACATACATGTCGCCTGTGTGGGGAGAGAAAAGTGAAAAATTGTATTTTCGGAAGACAACAGCGACTTTAGCCGAAAAGAGTTTACAGTAACGTTCAAACGGCCTTGCCAAATTACACAAGTTTCCAACACGATGGATATAAGCTTGTTTACTTTTGGGGAAAAATGGAGGTAGGTCATATTTTATTTTATTTTTTGTATTTCTTGACAAAAAAATGATTATTTATTTAGTAAACGCCAATTAATTTCCCCAAAATACTTTACCTTGGGTTCCTGAACACGCGCGCCCCATTTGCTAGCATATTTTTAGTTTTTGTCTTCTGCTAAAAAAATATTTTTCTTCTATAAATTGAACTGGACTTTGAGTAAGAGACTTCATAATATAATATTAGTCCTTTTAGGCCAGAGTGCTTATTCCTTCAAGATCCACACAATTAAATTATTCATTTGGTGAGATCAATCATCCCTCCCACCCCTCAGCTAAGACAAATGAAAAATGTCTGACTTATGACCACCAAAATAATAGTAATGAAACCCATACCACAAAAGAGAACACCTTGTCTGAGCCGATTAGGGCTCTTTATGTAAGTGTAGTAAGTTTAATTTTATCCCCTCTCCCCCACCTATAGTCTCCTTCGCAGCCGCTCGGGCCGGAGTCATGCAACGCTCCCCGTCCCCTCGTGGGGACGGGGAGCGTTGCGTGACTCCGGCCCGAGCGGCTGCGAAGGAGACTACCCCACCTACTGAGTTAAAAAAAATCAGGACCTAAAATATAAAACTAGCCTTAGTTCCGAGTTTTCGGGAGTCGACTGTATTTACACTTATCTGTCATAATGTGTTGCATTTCTTCAATATTTGCACCAATATCATTGTTGTTAAAGTAAAGTTTTGATGTAGCAGGCTTCCCATCTCTTCAACTTTCTTGGAAAAAACTTTCCATAGTTTGGGGAAGACCAAAATGAATAAATTAGTATCCTTCCAACACAAGGAGAATCAAATCCCATCAGTTTCCCAAAGCCATTGTGGCAAATAATATTCATTGTCAGTCTGTAGAGAATGCGACTGAGCCAAAAGGCCATTTTGAGGAATTTGGGGAGTCGCAATGAGGTAGAACTGGTAATCCCCAAGCTTTCCATCCAAAAAGGTACACCCAACTCCACACAGTACTAATGATGAGTAAATAATAGACAGGCTTAATTTTTAACATTGGTGGTGATAAGTTCATCTGCTATGGGCGAAAACATTTAATCAAACTGGTCAACATTACTTTGTTTTAAGATAGGAGAGACTTTGTAGTATTCCATAAATCTTTCATATTCAAACTTTGTATGATTGTAGTTTGGTTGTTTTTCTGTTGCTGTTGTTGTCATGACAACAATCAGCTGTAGGGAATACTGAGGAAAGTGTTCCTAGTTTGCTGTACTCTGAAGTTGTGCCCCCTGAACAAAGATGCAATTAATTAAGAAAAAACCGTAGTCATTCACTGGGATTTTGTTATTCTTTCCATTAGAATAAGACAATATAATTACCAGAAAATGGATAATGAGAAGGCTGAATCAAAAGGGATTCTCAAGTAACTAAGCCCTTTTTGGCGCGTGGGGTGGTGGAAGGACGAAGCATAAAAGAAGCTGCGATAATCACTAACAATATGGCTCTGTATTTATTAGCCTCAGTGTCAACATACAGTTTCTCCTTACTGGTCTCTACATGTCCATTTTCATAGCAGCATTTCACCACTGGTGACCTCATGACCTCTCCTTGAATGTGCAGTGATATTATTAGAAGAAATTTGATACTGATCACTACTGGGGCTTAAAGGTTCAAGGTTCACTGTTCTGATATTTGTTATGTACTTGTGTGAAAAGTCCTTGAACATAATTCTGTGTTGCTGGTCTTAATATTAAGAAAATTAAGGCCTTGACATGGGTGCAAATATCAATACAAGAAAATTTTTTTGCTCAAGGAATTGGCATCAACAAGGGATTTTCATCCAAGACAGACACCGTTTTCAAAGTTTTTTTCCACACCACTTTTCTGCAGTGGGTTTGTGTCTCACAGTTTGATTAAATTTTGTTTCCTGGCTATGAAAGGCCATGGTTTTGGAATACTTAAAGGGATTCATGGTTACTGAAGATCAGCTTACTGTGAAAGCTGTTTTGCTACAGAAATGGGTGACAGTTCATTTGAACACACAGACATGCACAGGAAAACAAATAGTGGAAATCTTTTTTATTTGTTTTCTATTTATCTCCCATTTGCTACTTTTATGGGCCCAAAAGACCTTCACACCTTCCTATTATTATTTTTCTTTGGCTGAAATCAAGGATCCCATCAGAGGTGAGTGTCCTGAAGCACCAAGATAGCTACTTTGGACATAAAGAACCTTGTATTCTTTGTGTATCATCCTCTATGCATGTAAAAATAATACAATGCTCAGTATAACAATGATTACTTAAGCAGCTCATTGTGCCTTACAAATCAAATGCAGAAAATGACCTTTGTTCTTCACATCAAAGGTCAAATATTATTAGACTTGTGTATTATGTGGTTCTAATTTTCGAGTCTGTGGACCCCTATGTGTAAAATTATAACCTTTATTAACTTGTCCTCAAAGAAGCAGTTGAGGGGGCATGTCCCCTAAACTTAACATAAGTTTCAGGTAAAAACTTTTCAAGTGTTGTGTGATAAAGGTGAATCAAGAACCACTGAAATGGAAAGCTCATCACTACCAAATAAAAATATAATGGGAAACTCATAGGGACTTGCTGTGTTTGCTCACATGTTGCAAGTAACCAAAACATTCTTCAGATCCCAAATCCAGATGTGGATTTCCCAAAAGAAATTCAAACTTCCATTTCTGAGAAAAAAACCCCCTTTAAAACAGCCAGGGTGTAGTCAGCATTTTAATATTGGACATAATTGGTCGCCTACCATTTACACGGACAGGTCTTTCTGGTTTGCTGGTATATAACCAAGAGTGTAGCATGGTGTTGGGGCTAGGAGGCCCTGTTTAGCTGGTTCATATATAATATTATATTATTACAGTGTCCTGAAGTTGTGTCCTTTGGCCTGTAA
Organism: Pavona decussata; assembly: GCF_977016875.1. Classification (NCBI taxonomy): domain Eukaryota; kingdom Metazoa; phylum Cnidaria; class Anthozoa; order Scleractinia; family Agariciidae; genus Pavona; species Pavona decussata. The sequence continues at coordinate 157,625 of NW_028145476.1, read as the reverse complement.
AAGAAACCTGCTGCATTTACACAATCCATTTGGTTTGGAAATTTTAAAACCATTATCTTATGGAAGAAGGAAAATTTGTGTGGCCAAATCAGCTGAAGAGACTACAAAGAGAAGAAATAATTTTTACGCATCACTGGTAGACCACAAAAATTATTTCTGAAACTTTCCAAATGAAAAAATTATATGACATGAATCATTTGACTTTCCAATGCGAATTTTAACAGCAAGATGCCAATCAGTAACTCTATTGTGACTGATCTACAACAACGGCCACAAAATTTTTCTGATAAAGCTTCGACAACAAGAACTCTCTGCATTGTCTGTTGCTAACTGTTACATTACCTGTATCTTCAATACAGTTACCATCTAAGGCGAAAACTGTTACAGCGTACTCCGGTTGAGTTAAGTCTTTTTAATTGATCGTCGATAAGCACGTTGATCTTGAGTGGAGAAAGCACAATTACGATGGATTTAGACCGAAGCACGTTCCGAAGAGCACCCTCGAAAGCGAAAACTTCACCAGGAATGATCACAGTTACGAGCTGGCGGCCATTCAGCACGGGGGACAAAGGATGATGGGCAGGCCCGTATTCCAGGCCTCAAATCGAACTTTACCAGATCTCCCCTACGCCTGACCGTGGGAGATCTGGGTACGAGATTAGGATTCACCCTCATTACGTTATTGCTAATTGTTACCTATAAATCAGTTCTGATTTGTTGAAACTGTGAATACATTGTTTACCATTTTTTTCGTAAGGTGATGCAGGACACCGTGGACATCCGGGGCCTAAAGGAGAGCCAGGAGAGTCCATATCTGCCCCAAGGGTGACGATATCTCCTACTTCAGTGACAGTGACTAAGCATCAGACCGCCACGTTTTACTGCTCAGCTGTTGGTAACCCAAAGCCTTCAATATCATGGAGTAAGCTGAATGGTTCAGACCTGGTGAACAGGAGTCGTCAACAGGATAAGTTAGAGATTAAGGACGCCGCTTACATTGACTCGGGGAAGTATGTTTGCACGGCAAGAAATGTCTTGGGACAACAGCAGAGAACTGCTGAGCTGTTTGTTGAGGGTGAGATTTAGATTGTCTTTGAAGTGCATAAGACATGAAAATTATTTCCTCTGTTTCTTTTCTTTAACTGTTTAGAAAAACGGCTTCATGTGTGTCAAAAACGAACTTTAACCTTTATAAGCAATGGAAATTTCGTGGGAGCTAAGGCCATAAGGTTCGGTTCCTTCTCCTTTTCGGAGAACTCGGATTTCCATTTTCCCAGTATGCCTGTGACACTGACTGAAAAAATACATCTATCATATATATATTCACTCTTTTGCCAGATTATATTTAGTTGATGCCTATTCAAAAAAAGTGGGTTGAGTGAATTTAAATGACAAGTAAATTGATTAATTTAGCTATTAGGAACCTAAACGTAAGAATTTCTATAAGCTTCTCAAAGTCGTCAATAATTTATAAAGTGAGCAACCAATAAGTAATGTATATTTGCATCAGGTGGATGGACAGTTTTACACCCTGGAATAAGGGCTCAAATTAAACGAGATTCGCTTGTCGTGCTATGCAAGCAAGTTACTGTGTACACTATGGAATTTGTTCCAGCCATAGTGAACAATGACAATTGCCACTCGTCGGTGCTGGCGTCTCATAATTTCGTTTAAAAGATTAAAGTTCGTTAGTGCTGTTCAATGCTCTCCATTCAGAACTTTATTTTGAAACAATATAAGTACTCGGCCTGCGGCCTCATGAATACATCTGTTTCTCGGTGTTTGAAACCCCCGTTGAGGCACTCGTCCTCGTTTTTGACATAAGTTTATATTAATTGAACTTTTCTTTCGCTGATTTTTAAAGGCATGCTTTGCAGGCAGTTATACTAAGGTCAAATCATATTTACAACACGGGGAAAACTTAAACGAAAACATTTTAGGATTATTTTCGGACAAGAATTGTTTAAATTTGATGTTGATGTTAATCCGGCTGTGGTTGCTTCTACTTAGTTCCTCCCGTGTTTACCAAAATACCTGACAGAGTTATAACAGTCAAAGAAGATTCAACTGCAAGTATCGTTTGCGAAGCCTTTGGCTTTCCGCCACCGATTATTCAGTGGTCTAGAGCTTTTTCTTCGTTACCACAAGGGCGATCCGTGGTTGTCAATGGTACGCTTAACATTTCACGGTTCAGTCTTCATGACACCGGAAGCTATCAGTGTAAAGCAACAAACAAGCTGGGATCAGTGGCGACTACAACCACTTTATATTTTAAAAGAAAGATGAGAGATACTAACTGCTTGCCCAAAAGGGACAAAATATCAAGATTTATTTATTTATATCAAGTTTCATATATCAATGTTAAGATAAGTATGCATATGTTAAGATTTGCATATGTCTGCAACAAGATTTAAATACACATATCAGAATTGGCACGCGAGTACACTAAGTCTAATAAATATTCATCAAGTTTCGGATATAGACACCAAACTTCGCATATTCATATCAAGGTTCGCATACCTACGTCAAGATACGTTTTTACACGACAACATTCTCATGTACGCAGTAAGGGACCAATTTTTTAAGCCGAAAATTGCAGATAAATGACACGCGTCAAGATTCGCATATACATCGAGATTATGATGGGCTTGTACAAGATATTTTAAACCGACGTTTCGGCCCAGGGGGGTACTCCGACGGAGCCTAATATTTTGCACCCAAAAAAATACATGGGCGTTATATTGTGCACCTAAAAAAAATACAAGACTGGAAATTTTAGAAATTTTACATGCAGATTATTCGAATCATGCTTTCTGATCTTGCGGGAACTTTGGCTTGAATTGCGCAAGAACTATTAGCCTGGCGGAAATTCGAACCCAAAAAAATACGCGCTTATTTTTTAGACCCAAAAAATACACGGTTAAATCTTCAACCCAAAAAAATACAGGAGTTGAAAATTTTAGACCCAAAAAAATACGTCAGACCCCCCGTCATGTTTTTATACCCTAGTATCTCCCCTGGGCGTTTCGGCAATGCTGCCTTCTTCAGCGTACAAAACTATATACCGTTAAAAGGTTTAAAATATCTTACAGCGTCTATTTTATAATATTTTGAATTCACATTTATTAACTACGCTGCGCAGTATTACAATCGTTATTACACAAGTATTTTCAACTTCAGTCGCGACAATCAGGTCACAGACTTCTCTTAACTCTGAAGATTGATCTCAACCGAGTATATCCACGCTTCAGTCGAATGATTTGTTACCCTGTCAGTCGAACAAAAATAAGTAGCACTGCTTGAATGAGACTATGCTATCCAAGGTTCTAATGAACCTTTGTCCTATTTCAGACTGTTATACGTAATTCTCATAGTGTGTTCTACAACTTAACTAGGCCCTAAAACCAGCCCTCATTTGAAGACATAAACAGCAAATTATTGTTTTTTTGTTCTGTTTTTGCTTTTTTTTTTCAGACCAAAATCAAAATAATTGGCTAACAAACAGTGTCTTCCATTTTCAGGGTGAATTCCTTTCGCTAAGGGAATTACAATAACTTTATTGACATTCCTCTGGTGGGGATCTTCGGTGATAATACAAGTTACTATATTAAAAAATGTTAACCCTTAATAAATACATCCTTAAACCCTTAATAAATAAATAAATAAATAAATAAATAAATAAATAAATAAATAAATAAATAAATAAATAAATTTGACCAGCATTCGAATTACTCAAGCCATAACGCTTATATATAACGGAGAAAGGTAGTTCACACTTAATATGCTCACTGTGGAAACAACGATTTGCTTGTAAGGTTTCTTAGTCCACGAGGTCAACTAAGCGATATAAAGTAAGGAAATAAATTTAAATAAGTAAGTAAGTAAGTAAGTAAGAAAGTAAGTAAGTAAGTAAGTAAGTAAGTAAGTAAGTAAGTAAGTAAGTAAGTAAGTAAATAAACAAAATAAATAAATAAATAAATAAATAAATGAATAAATAAATAAATAAATAAATGAATTAAACACAACCCATTAATATCTTCTTAAGGTTAATTAGCAAAGTGCGAAAAAGCAAATGCAGTTGCTCAAAAAGGAAATGATATAATACATGAAATGCGAGAAAATGTGTTTCATCCGATTTCGAAGCGATACGAAGTGGGTTGAAAACACGAGGTGCAGCCGAGTTCTTCTGGAAAGAACTTCGAGCTGTTTCGAGTTGTTTGAGCTCACTAGCTTTTAAAATAGTTAATTATTCTTGTAGAAATTCAAACCAAAAGCTCACCAAAGTTATGATAATTCAGATTACATTGCCAAACTTACGTCTTTTCTTTTCTCTTTATGAATTATTAACGAGGTCGACAAATGACGGTGTAGTTAGTGTTTCGGAACCTGGAAAAAACATTAAAAGGTAAAATCAAAGGTAGATTAGCATGACTCACTTTTCCGACAATCTAGTAACTTCTTTCAATGTTTTAAATTTTTTCAGTTTTCTTTTTAGAATATCGTGAGCAATCATTTTGTCCTCTCTTTTCAAATTACTGTGGAACAAGAACTTTCTTGAGCCCTACAGCTACTAACAGTGGTTTTTTTGTTCAATGCGCAGCTAGCAACAATAGCAGCGTAGGCAGCATGGGTATTGTTTTACCTAAGTTACAAAGAATTCTAGCATTTTCAACTGCTATTATGCTTCAATTACCAGCATTCAAGGCTGTCTTTACAAACCTGGGTGCGAGTGGGAGACTGGGTCCAACATCTCTCGGCAGTCACTACAGCGGCCAGGATCACGACGGTCAAGTTACTTTGGTCAGCGGTATACAGCGATGGACTGTTCCTTACACAGGTGACTACAAAATCGAAGCAGTAGGAGCTACAGGGTGATATGATGCACGCAGTAATAGCCGTCAATATCGAGGAAGAGGTGCTAGAATGATAGGCACCTTTCTCTTACTAAAAGGTGAAACAATTCAGATTCTTGCTGGTCAAGAAGGTGGAATTAACAGACGCAGTCAAAGTTCTGGGGGCGGCGGTGGAACCTTTGTAGTGAGAGCAAGCAACACTCCAATGATAATAGCTGGAGGAGGAGGAGGCATTGAAACTGCTGGTTCAAGACATGCAGAGTGCGATGCCTCCACCTCAACATCAGGGAGAGCTGGGTACAGGTCATGGTCGGGTGGGAGCAGTGGACACGGTGCTAAAACCGCTGACAGTTATAACTCAGGTAAGACTGCATTGCATTGCAGTCCACTTCATTTCTGTGTAGTCAGACTTTGTATTTGATTGGCTTCCTATAATTAGTTTTCCAGACTTTATTTCCTTGTTTATTTTTGGGAAAACCTTGCTTACTTTGTCACTGGTAAATTCAAATCGTTGATCTAAATTGTTTAGCTACAATTTATTTTACACTGACGGTGTAGTTATCCGCGATAAAAATGCATTTTTAGTTAAATTGAAGACCATCATATAACTGGTCCATTTAAATAAGAGTTAAATGCAGGCTTTATAACTGAAAACGTTTTTGTAATATGTGATTTTATACCCTGCGAAGGAAGCTTCTGTCTCAAACAAAACTCAGTTCTCCTGATTGGCTACATTACTGTCGAAACTCGAAAAAAAAAAAGTTTTCGCCCTGGTCATCATAAAGACAGTAAAGGCCAATCCGCGCGTACCGATTAATGGGCCCGATCAGTAGGTTCAGTCAAATGGGCCAATTTTGTCGTTACAAATAATCGGCGGAGTTCATTTTCAAATGGTTAAGAGGATTGGTTTCTAAAGGAACTGTAGTGCTATGTCGGTAGAGGAGAAGAAAGAAATAGCATAGCTTAGCGAAACCAAACCAAAGGAAACACGAATTTACTTTTAACAAGCTCTCTTATAATCACGTTTCAGGAAAAAAAATTAATCCTGTGTAACATCATAAATTAATTGCCCCAGTCATTATCTTCATTTTTTTTATTTTGTTGTTTAGAAACAACTGTGTTCATTCTTCCTTTTAGGTGGTGGTGGTGGTGGTTTTTACTCGAGTGGAAGAAGTTCAATGCAGTTCGGTGGTACCATGGGTTATGGCGGAGAAGGTGGTAAAGGATTTCTTCAGGGAGGAGTGGGTGGAAGAGCCAACAGTAACAATGTTGTTGGAGGGTTTGGAGGAGGAGGTGGTGCTTACGGAAGTGGTGGTGGAGGAGGAGGCGGCGGAGGAAGTAGCGGAGATAATGAAAATGACTCCTGTGGGGGAGGGGGAGGATCTTACAATGCAGGAAAAAACCAGCAGAACGAATGTTGCTATAACACAGCTGGACATGGTCAGGTGAAAATAACATTGATCTAGATGGCGCATGCTTGGTTAGTCGAATACTAGAGCCCCCAAACGTCCCTTTTTGTAAAGATGTTACAGCAATATAAAATATAGAGGATATTACATGACCGCGCGGAGATATTATTATATATTATTATATTATATATTGTTTATTATATAAACACCAATAAAATACCAAACCATTACAAAAGGTGCGATTTATCATGTGACCATAGCAGTGGTGATCTTTTCACGTGTCAAGAAAACATGTTATTTCACTTGTGAAGATATCAAGTTCACCTGGTATTTCATTGGTGTTTATATAATAAAAAGTGTTTCTTTAGTTGTTTCTTGTAATATGTTACCCCAAAAATTGAAACAATATTATAATCAACGGAGAAAAGGTATATGAACTTGAAGGTTATCGGTTTGTAACTGACAAGAGTGCTTTTGAATATCCGTTAATTGAACGGCTGTGTGATAGTGATCCATCTTAGGCAATAAAAGCAATGGAGAACGTTTTTGAATAAATGTTGAAAATTTTTTGTGACTGATGAAGAGTACCAACGGATATAAGAAAATTAGCTAAATGAGGAACCGTGTCTAAGAGAGCGAATTTCCCGTAGGAAAAGAATTTGACAAATGAAGGTTATCATGACACTTGAAGCGTAATAACAGCTGTATTTTCTTCATCTTTTGGTCACGAAATAAATGGATTTAATTTTTGTTACGTATTAGTTTTATTTTCTAGCTTATTTTACTGTTGTTTTTTGGCTTTTAACTAAAAACGACTTGCACTATTTCGCCGATCAAGTGAACACCTGTTCAGCAGGTAAAACGAGTTTTGGTTTATATTCATGCGCTATTTGCATTTGTTAGGATGGTCATAGGAGGACTATTTTAGTTTCGAACTGGCTTAACGGTTTTTAATGTTCGAGCCTAATTCAATTTGTTACTTGGCTCCGAAGCTAAAGATAAATAATCTTTTCCCCTTGCTTTAATTTATTCCCCTCAGCCTCAGAGCGAAATTGAAATTGGCAAGGTAAAACCCACCTAAGCTAGTAGCTTTTACTGACGCTTTGTCCAATTTGATAAAATCATTAGCAATAGTAGGCCACTACTTTGTAAGGGTCTTATTCTGTGTCAACGACACAAAAACTCTGTGTTGCTGGGACCACGTGACCGAAGTTTCGTTGTTTAAAATCATTATTGGCTATAATTTACGTTTAAGATTGGTTGCCATGGTGGTGTGAATTTTAATGTTTAAAAAATTTGAAAAAGAAAAATTTGCTCTAATTTGCCTGCAACAGAACACCGATAAAAGCTCAATCCTTAACGTGCTTCAAACTCGTCGCCTTTCATAAATCTGAAATATTTTCATTTTACATTTCTTAAAGTTGTATCTCCCAAATTTGTGGAGGTAGGTCACGTGACGCCCTGGCTTCAAAGGGCCTCTACTTTTGTCATGAAGTTCATGAGCTTGGGTTGGCCTAGTTGATGTGCATACTAATTAGTTACAAATTGATGTAAGGGAATAATCATAAGTGGCTTCATTTAAGTACAGAATCGTCCCTTTCAGGATGTTTTTAATTCTTTAAAGCCAAGGTAAAAGTAAAATTTTATTGTCAGGAGATACGTCTTAATTTTAAGTCGTTTATGTTAATGATTGTGAAGCGTCACGGATAATTAGTGGAGGTTGGCGCTCTGTAAATGGAATATTTGCCCACAAATATAATTTTTATGCCTTCTTTACTCATTTTAATCGATGACGTTTATTCCTCCTATTTTGTAATGCTGGTAGCAAGTTTGCGTGACAGCATCCGGGCACTGATGTAGGGGTCATGGAAAATGCATTTTAGTCATGCCCGGGTTTGTATTGATTGACTTCTAGACAATTATCGATTGCTGGGCATTCACTTCAGACTTTCATCGACTGAAAATGGTTTCCATTTAACCCACCACCTCCCCCTATCCCGACCTCTTGGAGCAGGTCTTATTTTATTTTTTGTTTATTTAACATACAATCTTGCTTAAAATACAACCTTAATTGTAAATTAAAATACTCAGAAAGAAAAGAAAGAAAAAATCCCAGGGAGAGCTTCTACTTAAGTTTCTACATAAGTTTCTCTAGGCACAATAAATTATAAAGGTTGTACAAAGGGTTTTTTTTCTCTTTTTTTGCGTGTGTGTACTTGTTAAATTACTTGCAAGATAATAATCCATAATTAACTAAAAAAATAAAGAATTAATTATAGCCAATTAAAAGCAACTCTTCATAGTTTTTCCATTTATTGCGATCTTGGAGCAGGTTTAGCTGTCATGCCTGCTTTTTGTGTTTTTTGCTCCCTCACCTTTACTGGACTGATATTGATTGTAAAGGTTACAGACATCGAAGTCTTGATATTCAATTAAAGGCGGCTTTGGGCCTTTTGCCCTTAGCCATTTTACTCCACAACGTGTCTTTTCTCTTCAGGGATGAGCCCAGTAAACGAACTCAGGCAATGCATCTGTAATTATACACAAGTGGCATGTTGATGAAGGAATAAAAATTATGAAAAATAGCGATTCATTGCAGTAAAAAATGTTGCTTACTTTCTTTGACTTGAATGACATTGAACAATACAAATAGGCGAAAATTTACGACGTGTTTTATGTCATCCTGATACCATTTTTAAGCACATAGTAAACTTAAATGTGAAAAAATAGGCTGATAATTAAAAAATGTTCACCGCTAGAGTTAATTATCTTTATTTTTGTTCAGCGTTTCATTCTCTAAATGATTTCAGGATTACATCGAAGGGCCGCATGTTGTCGCCTTTTTTATTGTTAAATAGCTGTATAAAGCAATTTAAACTAGATTTTCAAGACTGTTAAAATAACAATTGTAAAAGGTAGAAACATCATTTCGTTATTTCTTTTGGCTGAGGTCATACCTAAATTGTGATTGGCTAGCTTTCAAAGTAACCTACAAGATGATGAAGCTTGTGAAAACGTTTCAAACAATTCCAGAATTAAAAAGTGAAAACAAGACACATTGAAAAGCACGAACATTTGGCTTGCTTTATAAACAAGTTGATCCGAAATTAGCAAGAAAAAGCGAAATTTATTTTTTGAATAGAAGCTAAGATCTATTTTATTTCGCTGCAAAGACTCAACCAGAAAAAAACAAAAAAAACAAAACAAAACAAAAAAAAAAAACCAAAAAAAACGCAAAAACCCAAGTTACAAGAGACAGGGAATGCGAGTACAGACGGTATTATGTTCTCCACGAAGCCCAAGGCACTCTAGGGAAAAGTATGTCTGTGTATGTGATTACAAGAAGTATTCTTTCAAGGGAAAAAACTGTATGAACTTGCCCTTGTCTCTAGAAAGGTGGAGAGTAATGAATGGAATGAAAACATTTGCCCAACGATAAAGAGAACCTCCACTCTTACAACCAATTGACTTTAGATTGTTGGAAATAGTGTCTAAATTTCAAAGCTTACTGAGTTTTAAATGTGAAGATGATCGTTGCCCATTCTTCGGTGAAATTTCCCGCGCATAGACATTTGGGATTTTACGACGTCATAAACGTTTTAATGGTAAAGTTACAGGACTACTGAAAGGTACTCGGCTTAGTGTCAATTGTAAATGCTATAGGACTTCATATGGGAATTGTTCAAATTTTTTTAATCTTTGGATACCATACATCTGTCTTGTACTTCTGTAAACTAAATTCGATTTTGAGACGACATTACGGCCTTATAACGACGGCTAGTTGGGAGAGATTATATTCCGTATTGGGCGGAGTCGCCCAATACGGAACATATTTTCTCCAAACTAGCCGCCATTTTAAAGCCGCAATGTCGTCTCAAAATCGAAATTTAGTTTTTAATCGCGTTACAAACATTTTGTTGGAGAGAGTAAGTGGATAAAGTACAAATCGTGCGCTGGTTGAAAGAGAAATCCTTACTTCAGTCAAACTGTAGCCATGGTAATATCCGTACGCAATATTTTTTTCTCGCGGCGGGTTATTTGAATTTTTGGCTGTAATTTTTAGGTCAAAACAAAGAAAATGCAAAAAATGTACAGTCCATAGGTACCTACACTTGCTGAAATAAACGATCTTGTAGGTTTAAACATTTTAACAGCAAATTTTATTGAAAATTTGTTACCGCTGCGAGATAAACAACAACATGATTCAAACATAGATGAATAAACCTCACAACCAGAAGCAAGAATCAAGAAAGCAATAATACTAGTACCCAAAAACAAAAAAGAGAGCATTGTTATCCTAGGTTAGATGCCGCGGAGATTTAAAAATTTGAGATATACTAAGCGGCGAAGAATGCTTTAAAATTTACCGAGTCTGCTGTTCGGCGCTTGCCGGCTACGACAAGGAGATCAAATCGACAGACCTGAACCATGACAGACAACGCAGCAGGGCTCTTGAAGCACTTTTTCGAGAGAAAAGAGACACCCCCCCCCCCCCAAAAAAAAAAAAAACTTTCGGGGAAGAATATGAGCGAGCAACGTTGACGGCCTACCGAAATGGCTTTAAAAGATATTTCCTGGAGAGGCGCGAAGGTGAAAATTTCGACATTGGAGATGATGGTAATTTAAACAAAAAAAAACTTTGAGCAAAGAGAAAGCATCTCAATTAGCCGCTGAGAAGGGAAGTAGTCCAAAAAAATCAGATCCTTTTGCTTTGAAAATGCCATAATTTATCGGAATTCAAGTTCATCGTTATTTACCGTGGCCGTTTTCACACCAAAGAAAAAGTCTTTTAAGTCAATTTCTTTTCATCGAATTTCTAATCACTCTTTTTCGCGTACCTTCAAGAAATAGTTGTGTCCGTTGTATATAGTCATGTTCACCACAAAACAAATATTATTAGGTTTTCTTCAACTGTGTCAGAAGCAATGTATTAAAACTCAAATGAAAAAAATAAATAAATAAAATAAACAACACGATCCAACGTCGCAATCACCGAAGTAAAATTTTGATCTGTGGGCGCCGAACCTATTTAAGTGCAGGGCTGCCGTGCTTGCATGACAGTTTTTGAGCCAATCAGAAACCGTCATTTTGAGACGACATCATCGCAAAATAACATTGCCTCAATTCAATTAAAAGACCCCCACGATCACGATGATGAGATAACACGACGGGTTACTTTGTTCTCGACAGTTTATAAAGATTCTGTGTCAGTTTTGTAGTTTTTATTTTAATCTAATACAAATGAATAAACCAAAAAGCTGAAATCGTTCCACCTACAATTGCAATTTTGTGCAATTACAACTACGCAAAATGGGCTAAAATCTTGCTCTAGTAAGTAAATTACGAGCTTAATGAGCGGTTTTTCATTGAGTCAGTTTCAATTTTTTAACCGAAGTGATCATAACAACTAATCACTATAATCGTAAACAACACAATCAAACAATGAAAACTCCAAGCAAGTAAATGTCGACCATTAAGCTGTTGGCTTCAAATGCTTCAAGGCTTCAAAAAAAACGTTAATAAAGTACAGCACAATAGCATTCATTCTCATACTGAAATCTTATAATCCATCAAATATTTTCGCTCGCGCGCGATTGGTCTAAAGGCCTCACGTGACCGAATATACCCCAGCTAAAACTGGGGAATATCCGATGATATTCCCCAAGTGATATTCCCCAATTTCAAAAACTTCAAGGCGAGTCTTGTTTACAATTAAAATTAATGCCAAGATGGGGGAACGGTTTGCTTTTGTGACAGAAGGAGAGATAAACCTGCTGGTTGATAAAGCAGTATCAGAAGACAACATACACTATAAACGTTTTTGACGGTAAACTGTTCTTAAACGAAATGTTCAAATACTCAAACTCGTTGCTACTTGTTGGGAAAAATATTTGAAGGACAATAACCACAATAGCCTCCATTTGGCTTTAAAATTATGCTCAGATATTTGCCCTTGGACATTATCTGTTCCTCGAAGCTCACAGTTTTCCTCGAGCTTCGCTCTCGGAAAACTGTTCGCTTCTTGGAACAGATAATGTCCGCGGACAAATATCTGAGCATATTTTCGCGCCAAATGGAGGCTATTCTTTATATGTACAGTATAACAAACAGGACTGGGTTGTTCGAAAGCCGATTACAATAATTTACGATTAAATGTTAATCGAGGTTTTCATCTCGCTCATTAAGAATGTTTTTAAAGGCTAATTTTAAGCTAATGGTAAAGAAACGTTTAAGGCAAAACTGAGGGACGAAAATCTTTTGGAAGGTTTCGTATGGGTTAGTAAATAAACTGGATTCAAAGTTCACGTTAACCCAGGATTAGCTTAATCGGGCGTTGAAAAACTGGGCCCAGAACGTCAAGAATATACTGCACAGCGTTCATCACACCATTGCTGGTGACCGCAGGGAATATCACGAAACATCATTCCATTTTATTTTCCTGTTGACTCTTTACCTTAACATAATTAAAGGACAACAAGAGAGAAGGGGAAGATGCATAAGCTTTCATCTAAATTGTCACACTTCAAGATTGCATCGTATAAGTTAATTTTTTGAAGCAACTTATATTTTACATGTAATGATAATTACCTTAGAAAAGAGCGCTACATAACTGCCATGTGGGCCACTTGGTTGCCCCGGAAAATCCGAGAATGGCCTAGCTTCCCTAACACAGGTATGAACAAATGCATGCAACGACCTCAAGCGAAACCAACCAATCAGTAAGTGAATAAACATCATGTTCCGAGAATAAACCTGGAATGTTTTGAGAAAACTAACAGATAGTGGAAGGGTTCAGAGGCTCCATACTAGTCAATCACAAATAGTGAGTTTCCTTTCCTTGCAGATTACAGTCAGTTGTGTAAAACTTGATGTCATCAAACTACCATCAGAGGTTCCATCTTGACCCGTTCCGGCAACAACAATTATTTCTCCAGACTCCACTTCAAGGGTCTGATTAAGTCTTTCTAAGTAGTTCCAGTGAAAATTACTCTCTTTTATTTATTTTATTTATTTATTTATTTATTTATTTATTTATTTATTTATTTATAAACTTCGCCAGAGGAGAAAAAAACAACAGGAAGAAACCTCTGACAGGAGAAAACTCACAGAACGATAAGTTCCAATAACGAGACTCCTTGCATAAATGAAATTACAGCATAATAATTAAGTATTGACAACTATTTAACAACACATTTTAACTAGTAATACAGGTAATGAGCTGCTTTGATGACATTTTATGCAGACACTTTTGAAAGTTTGAGGTACTGCGGGATCGTACAAATTTAAAGTCAAATCTATGTAGGATGCCCCCAAATTAGTTTTAAATACATCTATAGATTTTGTACTGTCCCTCAAGAAGTCTGGAAGTGTGTTAAATGCTCTTGAGGCTCTTGAGGGCGGTAAAAACTGTTCTGCAACGTGACAGTCCTACCTTTAGGTATATCTAGTAATATACTCTTAGTTGGAGCAGAACGCCTTGTAACTCTAATAGGTTGAGCTATATTAAAATTGGTGGCAGAACTATTAACAATAGATTTGTAAGTGTAGACTAGATCCAAGTATTCATGCCAATAGCACAGAGGGATAAGGCATGGGAGTGTTTGTGATTGTTTGTACAAATTCAACGCGCCGTTCCACTGGTTGTTGAACAATTATCCTTAAAAACATCTTTGGTAAAGATTCATTTGAACTACTTTTAGCATTTGGTAGAACAAACGTTCCATGACGATACTAAAATCAAATATCCCCGTCGCTGAAAGCTAAACCTGACAGTGGAACTAAATTCAGAAGGTCGTCTTGAAAAGAACTGTGCCAGAAACGACTAGCCCACCACTTTTAACTTGGAAACAAACCATCATTCCATTGAGTTCTCTCTCAGCAATAACAGTGAAGCGTAGTGACATAAAATAGAACAAAGTACCCGAGCACGAACGAAAGGACCGAACAGGCAGTTTATTTTTTGATCTTCATCGTTTGTCTCCTGGTGGTGTGGAAGTTAAACAGTATGAACAGTGGTCTAATCGCATGCTTAGCTTGAAGCGTCTACTGACACAATCAAATGTTAAACGTATACATTGTGATACACACTGTTAGACACGTGAAGAGTGGACATGAGTGGAGAACAAACATGCACGTAGGGTTTATCAATAGAAAATTGCTGTATTTTTTTTAAATTCTAGGACTTGATTTTGCATTAAAGGAGAAAAGAATATTATAGCGTGGAGCCTTAATCAAATTCTCGGGAGCCCTGTTTATTTTGGCCCAGAGCTCTGGAGCCCCAATTTTTTATATAGGCTGGAGCCCTGGAGCCCTGGAGCCCTGGAGCCCTAAATCCATTTGGGCCCTAATTTAAATGTGTGTTACATTGCAAGAGTTTCTTGTTTACTGTGGGTAATCGATGTCTTGCAGTTCATTGATGTGACGTAAATATGTGAAAATTGTTGCTATCGGATATCGATTTCCGTTTAGTTCCAGCATTTCGAGAAGGTATACTTGATACGTACCTCAGCGCGAAGGCTCATTTTCTTGTATCTGCCACAATTTTGACAGCTAAACGTGCAATGGATAAAGGCATAAAGGATCTCAAGGAGCCGAAGCGTGTGCCAACAGAGAAAGCTTGTTCACTTCTTCACAAGATTTCTATAATTTTGTCTGCCGTTGCGATTCTGTTAACTATTGCGCTGTTCGTGAGACTCGAAACAGTGGTCCGTGAAACGAAAATGATGGATTCAAAGTTCTCGCAGGAAATTCAGCAAGTTAAAGATGCTCTCAAAGAAGAAGCTAAACCCCAGGCCAGAGCGAACGAGGACGTGGATACTGCCATTGGTAGGTGACTTTGAAGGCTTGGTGTAAAAATTGTAGAAATGTAGAAGAATGTTTTAGAAATCCCGTGACTGAGTTGTTATTTATGCATAAGAGGGTCGAAAGCTTTCTTTAGCTGAGGCAAAATACAAGATATTTAATTAAGTTTTGACCAATCGTATTTTATACAATTAGCCACCACCTGTGCATCTCCGTACAAAAGACAAGTAGTGTGCAATGAATTATATTTTATTTATTTGTGTTTTTGTCCAGTTCATTATTCGGAATGTAGACAGTGGCGTACTTTTAGTAACCTGAAGACATGATATTTCCGGTTTCCTGTTGTTAAATTAAATAAAGCACATTCTTGCTGTATGTGAGTGTGTGTTTGTGCCTGACCCTGTTGTTATATTCTTCATCTTCTCAGTTTGGCTGTCCTGTCTTTCTAGCCCCTTTGTGGTTATTTCGGGCAGCCAGTACTCGAATGGAGTACAAATAAGAGTTGTTATTGTTATTGTAGTGCAAATGAATCATTTTACTGGGAAGACTTTTCGGTCGGCTACTTGTCCTTTTAAAACAACGAGAAGGATTGATGTATTCTATGCTGTCTTACCTCCAGCTCAAGAATAAGTCACTTTCAGCCAGCGTTTTGGGAATCTCTTTTATGATCTATAGACTGGTATAATAATTACATGTATATATTACCGCCAGCGTTCGGTCGCGTGGTATGTCACAATGTCCCTACTTATTCGTGTCTGGGATCTACGATATCTAGTAATGGTAACTTCATAATTTCTAAACAAAAATCTGTTGAAAAAACAAGACGTTCTATCTTTGCGACAAAGCGTTTTTTGTTTTTGTTTTGGATTATTGTAAGTTTCCGCTCAAGATTTGTAACAAATTATTCGATAGTCTTTTTTTACCTATCTCACTTTATAATTCAGAAGTCTGGGGAGCCTATGATAATATGAATCTTCAAATATGGGAAAAAGATTCAGTTGAACGACTCCACTCACAATTTTTCAAATATTATCTTGGGCTTAACAAACGGGCACCTAATGTGGCGGCACGAAACGAAGTAGGAAGATTATCTCTAAAATCGCGTATTTTTTGTAATATATTACATTTTTGGTTACACCTTAAAGCCTTGCCCGATGACAATATAGCTAGGCAATGCCTATATATCTCGGAAAATCTTGCCCTATCAAACGATCAAAGCTTCATGAACTTAATAAAAACGCGATTGATAAAATATAATCATACAACAAGTACTAGTTTTTCTATTACTAAACAAAAATCCCAACTCATTAAAACAATATGTATCCACTCTTTATTCGAATATAGAGACTCTAAAGCGCATCAAATAAAACTTATTAGGATGAATACTAAACTTAATTTTTATTCCAAATTTATAAATTATACCAACGGTTCTGATTGCTATGATCTGGTCAAGAATATGAGACACAGGAGAATTCTTACCAAATTTAGAGTTGGAAAGCATAACCTTCAAATTAAAAAAAGGTAGACACACAAAGCCCTTAACACCAAGAGAGCTAAGGAGCTGCGAATACTGTCATTCAAAAAATGTAGAAGATGAGTGCCATTTATTTTTCGACTGCGTCTCATATGCTGATTTACGAAACAACTTATTTTACGACATTAGAAAATATTGTGAAAGTTTTAAGAATTTATCAGACGAAGATCTAATTACATTTTTCTTCAATAGCGTAGACCCCGTGATTTGTAAAAAAATGAGCCATTTTATATATGAAGCATCCTTGAGGCGTGATGATTTGTTAATCCGTAACTTGTAATTATTACATTTATCATTGTTGATGTAATAGGTACCATTAATGTTATGTGGGAATGCCAATAAAGTATGTTATGTTATGTTCTCAAACTCATTAATTATTCATGCAGTCAAAAGCCAATAAATGACCTCCATTTCGGTCAGGTGGATGAATCTTGATACCCCAATGAAACACCAGATGAAACACCACCAGGTTTTCATCTGAGATGAAACATGTTTTTCATCTGAGATCAAACATTTGCATTTTAATGAGATTAATTTCTTATTGTTTCATTTGAGAAGACATGTCAAAAACTCGGGCTTCGTGCTTTATCACGGGTTCCAAATACCGAGAAACAGATGAAAGCACCTGTAATGGTGTAATGTTGTAGTGTTTAGGCGAATATGGGACTATGATTGCAGTTCGTGAGAGACATAAAGTAAATTTATTTTTTACACTGTTAAAAATTGTTAAGAAATACGTAAGAAATGGAGGTATTGCCCGGGAGGTATGCCTACTTCCTGCATCCTGTGGCGTGTATTTTGTTATTTTTGTTTCATCAATAGATCAGCACAGTTAGGCCTATTAACCAATAGTTCAACGCAAACAAAAACAAAGCGGAGAAAATCTGTTGTTCACATAATGACCTTATGTGAACTTTACGAAAATATTCTTTATCAATATGTGCTTCATGCTTATCAGTTATGACTGCCTTAACTTTGTTTATTTCTTGTATGTTAATGTCACTTTACTGTGTTGTACAAAGAAAGAAATCCGTGGTCATCAAAATAAAAAAAATTCTAAATGGCCTCTTGACACGAGCTGTTGCATTCAGGTTTTAAAGTTACAAAATGAAGTAATAGGAAATTGTTCTCTTTGCAGGTCTAGCGGGCAAAAGTGAAATTGTCCGTCGCAGCTTAAAAACGAACAGCAGCGACTTTGAAGGTTTGAATGACGTTCGCGATGGAATCAAGAAATACGTGGACTCGATCATTGTGAAATCATTGTGCATTGCTCCAGGAAGAGTTTGTCTGCCAGGTCCCCCTGGTCCGAAGGGCATCCAAGGAACCAAGGGTAAAAAGGGAACGCAAGGTTTCATGGGTCCACCAGGTGAACCCGGTAAACAAGGAATGATGGGAGATCCTGGAGCACCAGGAGTCAAGGGAGAAAAAGGTATGTCAGCTTTAGGGCACTCATGTTGCTAAAAACCATATTTCCTTACTCAGGAGATTTTATTTTATTTTATTTATTTATATATTTATTTAACCTTAACTTAATCATGGACAATTCATCAGCTATAACTAAATAAATCAAAACAAAGATAATAATAATTCACTAATAAACGATGTAGATATCAAAATTAATAAAAAGTTGCTATCCATGAATGCCGTGCCTTAGAGTACTTTTGAATTGCCCAATGGACTCTGCTTGCCTTACGTCGCATGAAAGGCTATTCCATAGGGTGGCGCCACTGTAACTAAAGCTATTTTGCAGAGCACTTTGAAAAAGTAACGACCTCGCAAGAACACCAAACCATTAATAACGCCGCTTTGTATTGAACACAAAGAAGGCAACCAAGTTTGCTGTTAAGAATTGTAATGGTTAGTGCAAAAACGACTGGTTTACCTTTCTGTTTATGAACTGGCAAATTACAGTTCAGCAAAAACGTTTGATATATTTTTCGCTAGACTTTTGGATTGTCCCGTATTCTAATGCTCAGAAATTGCAAACAGTACATGTATTTCCTTAGATTGGTTCTCGCAACCGTTAAAATAGATCTCGACTCGTCTTGAAGGGATGGAGAAAACCCCCTGAGAAAATCCGAGCCCGCACTGAAATGTCTCGAGAAATTTTAGCTTTCTGTCAGACAAAAAAGAGACGGAGTACAAAGCAATTATTCTCAAAAGCATCAGAGCTGCTTGAAAAGAGTTCTTGGAAGCAACAAGGCACTAGATGCATTTGTCAAACAATGAGGGAAGATCGTGAAATTGCTTGCGTAGTATCAAAACAAAGAAACACTCACCCGAGAAAATTCGTTGTAAAGCTTTTCCAGTCTGTCCAGCTTGGCCCAGCTGACACATCAAATCCTTTGCAGCTTCAAAATACCGTTTGGTTTTAGCTTTTGAGGCTAGAAGTTTGTGGAAAATTTTGCCGGAGCGATTGGCGCACCAGACGAGTACTCAATTTTTCAATTTGATGCAAAACGCTCTCGATTTCATTTAAACTTGAACAAAGCTGCCACTTTCATTCATGCCGGTCCGCGCGCGGGAAAATGTTACAAGTTTCTTTTTTTGACAAATTAAGATCGCCTCCAGCTTTTTTGCTATAAACCTGTGTTTTGTTATCAATGTGTTAAATAATAAAACAATTATCCTGCTCAATCTTGCGGAATATCGCCTGATTTTAGCCAACTCGGCCTACGGCCTCGTCGGCTAAGTATCAGGCGATATTCCGCGCGATTTCGCAGGATAATTGTTAAATATATGAAACATATATTTTTGAACTACTGATTAATATAAATTAATATAGATTACATAAACAAAACAAAAAAATGTAAAGTACAATACAGGCAGGGACTCCGCGACAGCTTACGCTAATTACTGCGGGCCCGGAACACACTGTAAGTGATGTCTCATCATCTACAAATGAGACTAAAAAGATAACCACACAATCACCAAAAGCAATCAAGGAACCGCTAAGAACAAAGATGGTCGAAAAATATGCTAAAGAAGCAGAACAGCAGTCCTGGCTGGGAGCCTACACTACCAAACAACTCCAAGATAAACAAATGCCACCTACAGCCGATCAAAGTCTAAAGAAATGGAAAAATATCCCCGACATCGTATACAGCGTAAACAGGAGCGTAAGTCAACAACTTTAAATCCTACCAGCAAAATAAAGCACAATTGAAGATTGCAGGCACCAAATGCAGAATGTGTGGCACCGCTACAGAGTCAACCACTCATTTGCTGTGTGCTTGCCAAAAGATCGCACAAAGTCTCTATAAAGCAAGACATGACAGATCGTTAAGACCTATCTATCACCACCTACTGCACTAGAAAAGTACAACTTTCAGGAGACTGACAATGAAAAACCATGGTACCAACAAAGGCCATCCTCTGCAGTAATAAAGAATGAAAACGCAAAAATTTCTTTGGCATGTACCTTTCAAACTCCAAAAGGTACCAGAAAAGGGAGCAAATAAAATAGACATGGAAGTATACAACAAACAGACTAATAATTAGACACTACTTGAAGGCGCTGTCTGCCAAGTTGGCACAATTGCGGACAAAACAGCGAAGAAACAGAAAAAACACACAGAACTACGTGCAGGCGTCAAAAAACTTTATATATTGTTTTCGACTTTCTCAGAGGCTACCATGAGGAGTTACGGAAGGACTAAGCTCAATAACGAACACTGACAAAGAGCTGTCCTTCCAGTTATTGAACGCTGTCAGAAAGGGTTATCACTCGCAATTACACTAGTATATCTTACATAATATAATAATAATAATAATAATAATAATAATAATAATAATAATAATAATAATAATAACAATAAAATGGATAATGATAATGATAATGATAATGATAATGATAATGATAATAATAATAATAATAACAATAATAATAATAATAATAATAATAATAATAATAATAATAATAATGATAATGATAATGATAATGATGATGATGATGATGATGATGATGATGATGATGATGATGATGAAGATGATGATGATGATGATAATAATAATAAAAATAAGAATAAAATAAATAAAATATTTGCTGGCAAGCGGTAACGAGGCAGCACACCCTTCTTTGCAATAGTACCATGGGTTCCGGAGACTTTTCATGCGCAGTTTCCGGTTTCAGTCCTTTTTCGGTCCTGCGAAAAAGCGGCTTCACCGCGAAAAAGTTGTATTGCAATAGCAAAAAAAAAAAAGTCGATGTAAGATCGAAAGTATGAGCAGTTCGTTATTCGGGATATCCACTACTGTGATGACGTGGCTGAAAAATGCACGTGAGATCTAACAGAGTTTAACTAGATTTATATTATTCTCCGCCCGTTGAGGCAATATATTTGACCGTTGAGTCAAACTCTCTGCCCTTTGAAGTAAATAATTCGACAAATAAAAAATGAATATTGATAAAGCTCATTTTGTTTTCGTGAGTAGTATAAATAAAGGTAAAAGAAAGGTAAACTGTAATTTAAGAGGACAGTTTACTCAAATACTTGGGGACATTTTTTTTAACATTAACAATGTGTTTTTTTGGTTTTTCCTATTGAAGAACAAGTTTACAGTCTCGGCATCAAAGCAGGCCGCACAACCATGTGACAAGCAACTTGATACCACATAACAGCAAACAATGCGCTTTGATAGGTTTCCTGGTCACGTCCGCATTGATTTATTGAAATACTATACAACTTTAAGAACATGTTAAGAACGTTTTCAGGCTCGGCAAAAAAAAAAAAAAATAAATAAAGAATTGAATAAGAACGTTCAGCCTCAGCCGCAAAATTAGAAGCTCTTATAAGAAAAAGAGTAGATGTGTAACAGGTATGTATATGATAAATAAAGAACAAATATAATCACTGTGGTTTCCTCGGACAAAGAAATCGACATGTCCTTGACCTGATTGGCATAACATTTTTGTTTTCAAACTAAGTCAGTCGGTTTTTTTGTTCTGTCTATTTTTCCATTCGGATTCACCCTCATTACGTTATTGCTAATTGTTACCTATGAATCAGTTCTGATTCGTCGAAACTGTGGATACATTGTTTACCATTTTTTCGTAAGGTGATGCAGGACTCCCTGGACATCCGGGACCTAAAGGAGAGCCAGGAGAGTCCATATCTACCCCAAGGGTGACGATATCTCCTACTTCAGTGACAGTGGCTAAGCATCAGACCGTCACGTTTTACTGCTCAGCTGTTGGTAACCCAAAGCCTTCAATATCATGGAGTACGCTGAATGGTTCAGACCTGGTGAAGGCGAACAGGAATGGTGAACAAGATAAGTTAGAGATTAAGAATGCCACTTACATTGACTCGGGGAAGTATGTTTGTACGGCAAGAAATGTTTTGGGACAAGACATGAAAACTGCTGAGCTGTTTGTTGAGGGTGAGATTTAGATTGTCTTTCAAGTCATGACATTTCTTTTTTTGTTTCTTATCTTTCAATGTGTAGGAAAACGACTTAATGAGTATCAAAAACAAACCTGTACCTTCATAAGCGCTGGAAATTTCTAAAAGTCTATTGTCGCGTTTAATATCTCTGCTGGTTTTGCTTGGGCCCAGTAATCGGGCGGAAAGGTAAAAGTAAATTGCGAAAAAATGCCCTTCTGATTGTTGGTTCTGATGCTGTACAACTGAGCGTGGGAGCTAGGGCCATAAGGTTCGGCTCCTTTTCGGAGAACTCGGATTTCCTTTTTCCCAGTTTGCCTGTGACACTTATCAGATATATTTACTGTTTTGTCAAATTATATTCAGTTGATGCGTATTTTAAAAAAAATAGGTTGAGTGAATTTAAATGACAAGTTAATTGATTAATTTAGCCATTAGTTACCTGGAGTCTAACGTAAGAATTTCTATAAGCTTCTCAAAGGCATTGGTAATTAATAAAGTGAACAACCAATAAATAACGTCCATTTGGATCAGGTGGATGAACGGTTTTACACCCAACGAAACACAGATCAAAATGTTAAGGGTACTCAAGTAAGGGCTAAACGAGATTTGTTTGTCGCGCTATGCAAGGAAGTACTGTGTGCAATATGGACTTTGTTCCAACCAAAGCGAACAATGACAATTGCCGCTCGTCTGTACTGGCTTTCTATAATTTCGTTTAAAAGACTAAATTCGTTATTGCTGTTCAATGCTCTCCATTCAGAACTTTCTTTTTAGCTTCATGCTTCACCCAGGGCTCCAAACTCCTTGAAACAATAAAATGCACTCGGTCGCATTCATCTATTGCTCGGAGGCACTCGTCCTCGTTTCCTGAAACAATAAACTCCCTGAAACAATCAAAGCACTGGGCCGTATTCATCTGTTTTTCGGAGTTTGGAACTACCGATGAAGCACTCGTCCTCGTTTATGACAGCAAATATTAGTTGATTTTTTTTCGCTATTTCTTAAAGGCATGCCTTGCATGTAGTAAAGTCAAAATATATATTCAGTGCCAAGGAAGATTTTTATTGCCGCAGAGGGCTTTTTAAACTTGATGTTGATGTTTATCTGCTGTTGATTGCATTTAGGTCCTCCAGTGTTTACCAAGATCCCTGACAGAGTTATAACAGTAAAAGAACATTCAACTGCAAGTATTGTATGCCAAGCTTTTGGCTTTCCGCAACCAGTTATTCAATGGTCTAGAGCATTCTCAGTTCCGTTGCCACAAGGGCGATCCGTGGTCGTAAATGGGACACTTCAAAT
The DNA here is from genome assembly GCF_977016875.1 of Pavona decussata. Classification (NCBI taxonomy): domain Eukaryota; kingdom Metazoa; phylum Cnidaria; class Anthozoa; order Scleractinia; family Agariciidae; genus Pavona; species Pavona decussata. The sequence goes on along the minus strand of NW_028145476.1, from coordinate 134,341 downwards.
TTCACGATTCAGTTTTGAAGACATCGGTAGCTATCAGTGTAAAGCAACTAACAAACTGGGATTAGTTACCACGATAACAGCGTTACATCAGTTCAGAGAAGGTGAGAAGTACAAACTAAATAAATTGTTTGAAAATAATAGCAGTTGGTTAGGTTATTCATAACGATTATATTCGTAGTTCTATTAGGGACAATAAGATCTCAGACTAAGGGACCAGTCAAAAAATATTTTGATAGATGAAAATTTTTGTCAGGCCCCCCCTCCTCAGATCTAAAAATGGCAAGTAGCCCCCCCCCCTCTTAATTCAATATTTCATTGATGACCCCCCCCCCCAAGCGTCAGGAAAGGTTTTATCAAGGGCGAGGCCCTTAGACTTTTAAGAACCAATTCTTCTTCGTTTGCGTGTACGAGGCTACCCAGATCTTCTGCTCAATAAAGTCCTCGCAGGAGTTCAATTTACAGACATGAAGTCGGCACTTCGTCAGAAACCAAAAATGCACAAGAAAATATTTCCCTTTGTCACACAATACAATCCATCCGTGCCAAACCTAAAGAACATCTTAATGAGTATAAATGGCATTTAATCGAGAATCAACCCTTGCTGAAAGAAATTTATCAGGAATCAACAAGTTTTTCGAAATTGATTTAACTATAAAAGTTAACGTTAAAAGAGAACGACATTTCGACCGTCTGACGGTCATTTTCAAGTTCAAAATGAGAGGTAAAATATGTGCTTATATACAATTGTGAAAAAACTAATGAGATACTGACTTAAAAAGCTCTAAGATATTCACATCTAAACAATATAAAAAATAATAGCGTGAATGATAAATACAAAGGAACGCTAAAAACGATAAAAGGTATTTAAAAGGTATTTAAAAGTGAAATAATTAAACAAATAACTTGCGCGGATCGAGTCGCATTGTTTGTTCAGTTTCGGCTTTAGGTCGCGAATAAACAACATCTCGAAGATCAAGCAGTCGAGTTTGCTCTGACACTTTCTCAGGATTCTGAAGTTGCTTTTAATGGTCTCTGGATCCTGTCCATGCTCGTCCTTTACATGATTGCCAATTGCTGATCGTTTGTGTTCCTCCACACGTTTGTTTTGTATTTATCATTCACGCTATTATTTTTTATATTGTTTAGATGTGAATATCTTAGAGCTTTTTAAGTCAGTATCTCATTAGTTTTTTCACAATTGTATATAAGCACATATTTCATCTCTCATTTTGAACTTGAAAATGACCGTCGGACGGTCGAAACGTCGTTCTCTTTTAACGTTAACTTTTATGGTTAAATAAATTTATCAGGGTCCACTAATTACATCCTACAAGAGAGGAAATCTTTAAAAGACATACTCGTAGGAGCCAAACTCTAAAGGTCGAGTATACAACATGGGCAACACCAGCAGGAGTCGTGTTAAGCCTGTCAACACTTCAAAACATCTTTAGCTAGGCTCATCTGGATTTGTCTTTTATTAAAGTGTGAAATGTTAAAGCAATGAAGTTTATGACAATATAAAATTTCTTCTAACTGGGTTGTCCATCTTCACCACCTGGATCTTTGAAATTAATTTATTTCCTAAAGTAATCCCATTTGCAAAAGCACAGACAAGATCCCTTGCAAAACCTAAAAGATGATGACCCCCTATTAATTGTTTAAAAAAAAATAGCGCCGCCCCTCTTGCCAATCTAAAACAGCCTTGATCCCCCCCTTTTTTTTCCTCCCTCCCCCCTCTACATAAATAATGACTGGTCCCTAAGATGAACTAAGATTAAGTTAACTCTGAAGATTGATCTCTACTGAGTATATCCAAACTTCTGTCGTCAGATTCTTTATTGTTATTCTGACAGTCGCTGACAAATTAGTAAACTGCTTGAATGAGATTATGATAATTATTACCCTTGCCCTATTTCAGACCAAAAAAGCATCTGTCATTCGCATTTTCCGAACTTAACCAGCTCCTTAAGTCAATCCTCATTTTAAGACATAAACAGGAAATTATTTTGCAAAGCAAAACTTTTTTTTTCAGGCCAAAACCAAAATAACTAGCTTTCAAATGACATCCGTTGTAATTCAGGGTGCATTCCTCTCCGTTAGGGAATTACCCAAACCACAACGCTAATAGATCACTGAGAAACTTTATTCACGCTAAATTTGCTCACTGTGGGCCGGAAACAATACGTTTTTGCTTGTAATGTTTGTTTCTCCACGCGGTCAACTTTTATATTCATTTCTTCTTACGGCTTAGCTAGGTGCAAAATAGCAAATACAGTTGCTTGAGAAGGAAATGCTGTATTATACACCAAACGCGAGAAAAAGTGTTTGATCCGACTTGCGAGTGTAAAACACGAGGCGCAGAGCTATTTGGAAATCGATGTAAGTGTTTCGGAATTTGGAAAAAAATTAAAAAATAACATCAAAGGTAAATTAGGACAACTCACTTTTCTGCCAACCTGTTACTTCTTTAAATGTTTCAGGGTTTTTTTTCCAGTGTCTTTCAGAGTATTGTAAGCAACCATTTTGTCCTCTTTATTTCAAATTACTGTGGAACGTGAATTTTCTAGAACTCAAGAGCTACTAACAGTGGTTCTTTTGTTCGATGCACCGCTAGCAACAATAGCAGCGTGGGCAGCATAGGTATTGTTTTACCAAAGTTGCAAAGTATTCTAACATGTTCAACTGTTGTTACATTTCAATTACGAGCATTCAAGGCTGTCTTTACAAACCTCGGTGCGAGTGGGAGACTGGGTCCAACATCACTGGGCAGTCACTACAGCGGCCAGGATCACGATGGTCAAGTTACTTTGGTCAGCGGTATACAACGATGGACTGTTCCGTACACAGATGACTACAAAATCGAAGCAGTAGGAGCTTCAGGGGGATATGGTGTAAAAAGTAATAGCCGTCAATATCGAGGAAGAGGTGCAAGAATGATAGGCACCTTTCGCTTATCAAAGGGTGAAACAATTCAGATTCTTGTTGGTCAAGAAGGTGGAATTAACAGATATGAGCAAAGCAATGGAGGGGGCGGTGGAACATTTGTAGTGAGAGCAAGCAACACTCCATTGATAATAGCTGGAGGAGGAGGAGGTATCGAAACTCCTATCACTTCAAGACATACAGAGTGCGATGCTTCAACTGCAACATCAGGGAGAGCTGGGTACAAGTCATGGTCGGGTGGGAGCAGTGGACACAGTGCTACCATGCACTGCTGACAGTGATAACTCAGGTAAGACTGTATTGTATTGCTGTACACTTAATTTCAGTGTGGCCAGATTTTACCTTGGACATGAAACGTCGTGCACTTTAATGGTTTTTCTATAATAAGAGTACCAGCCCACTAGTTTACTATTTTCGGGGATCTCCACATTTATTTTTGGGAAAACCGTGCTTACTGTATGAACCAGCTTAATTCAAATCGTTGATCTAAATTATTTTACACTGACGGTGTAGTTAACCGCAGTAAAATGCATTTATGCATTTTCAGTTTCATTAAAGATCATCATATAACCTTGCCCATTTAAATTAGAGTTAAATACAGACTTTATGACTTTATAATTAAAACGTTTTTGTGTACTGTGTGATTTTATACTTTGCGAAGGAAGCTTCTGTCTCAAACTATACTCAGCCTCCTGATTGGCTGCAGTACTGTTAAAACTCGAAGACTCCATGACTACTTTCCTCGCGCTAGAACTCGTGATCAGCCGACGCTACTTTTGCCCCAAGCCCGGCCGACGCCCGAGCTTTTTGCCCCGGTCATAATAAAGACAGAAAAGGACAATCCGCGCGTACTGATTAATGGGCCTGATCAGTGGGTTCAGTCACATGGGCCAATTTATTCGTTACAAATAGTCAGCGGAGTTCATTTTCAAATAGATAAAGGGATTCTTTTCAAAAGAAACTGCGGTACTACGTCGGTGGGGAGTAGAAAGGAATGTTTGGTTTATCATCAGAGTTGATAAGGTAATTTGGCCACCGTAAAGAGATTCGAGTGTTGACGTTTCCAGCGTTAGACTTTCGTCGGATTCGTTCTGACGAACGGGTAACGCTCGAAACATCAGCATACGAATCTCTTTACGGTGGCCAAATTACCTTATTATCTCTGTTGATAAAACCAAACATTCGTAAGTTCTATTTCTGTTTGTATAGCGTGCGGCAATATCAGCTTGATTCAACAATATCTGTAGCTCTGACACATATTTCTATAACTGGGGCCAATTTTCGTCCGCTTACGAATTTTATTTGCGTAATTCGGCCAATTAAAAGTTAGCACACAGAGTTCTCTGGAAAAAGCGTAAACACACAATTTCTACCGCGGCAACCCCCTCCCTCACCCCCAATGTAACCAAGCTATTATCACTTTTCTTTCGTGACGTTCAGACAGGTTTACAAACAGTTATGAAAAATTGGATAAAATAGTCTCAAAAGTAGAACGAAGCCACACATTTTAGTATTAGCCGAGTGTCGGTACGATTTTAATTTTCCCATTTATAGGACGGAATCACATACATCCCAACCATTGCAAGCTTAAGCTTATTCTTCAGCTCAGCCAGATTAGTCAGGAACCACGAGAGACAAAAGGAAGTTGGAACATTTTAGGTTTGCGCATGTTGCTTCGCTATTCCATCTTTAAAAAAATACATTTTCTACGTGAGACTTGAAAAAGTTGAGTATGATTCCAGGAACCACATGCAAGTGAGGGATATTGTGTTACTGGTATTATCCACCAATAGTTAGCGCCTCCGCTTCGTTTGGTTTTTGTGTTCTCAGATGATGTTTTTCGTGGACAAAAATTCACCCTGTCAGTAAGTTACAGTGACGCGGCTCTTTCAGAGAAACATGTACCTCTATCCGCGAAATCAAAGCAAGGTAATCACTCTGGCCGGCCAATCACAACAAATACAAACCACATCATGAACCAATAAGAATTCAAATTAATGTACGTAAATGGCGTCAAGGGCGGGAAAACGTGTGCACGAGTCACCATTGGTTTTGGTTTAGAAATTGGCGGGAGTTTTGTTTGTTTTCCCAATCACTTAGATGGAAACGCGAACTTACTTTAAACTCATAATTGACAAGCTCTCTTTATCTGATCTAAACTAATCACGTTTCAGGGAAAAAAGTCATCCTGTATAAAATCATAAAGGAATTACCCTAGTAAGACTGATTAGACACATTTCATTTTGTTTAGAAATCAATTAATTCATTGTTCCTTTTAGGTGGTGGTGGTGGTGGTTTTTACTCCAGTGGGAGAAGTTCAAAGCACTTCGGTGGTACCATGGGCTATGGCGGAGAAGGCGGCAAAGGATTTCTTCAAGGAGGAGTGGGTGGAAGAGCCTGGTATAACAATGTTTTTGGAGGGTTTGGAGGAGGAGGTGGTGCTTACGGACAGGGTGGTGGTGGAGGAGGCGGCGGAGGCTACTCTGGAGGAAGTAGCGGAGAAAATAAATCTGACTCCTGGGGGGGGAGGGGGAGGATCTTACAATGCAGGAAAAAACCAGCAGAACGAATGTTGCTATAACACAGCTGGACATGGTCAGGTGATAATAACATTGATCTAGATGGCGCATGCTCAGTTTGTCGAAGTTAAGAGGCCCCAATCGCCTCTTTTTGTGAAGATGGTACAGCAATATAGTATAAAGTGTTTCAGTAGTTGTTTATTTTAAGGAGTTACCCCCAAATTTGGAACAATATTATAATGAACGGCGAAAAGGTCTAACAACTAGAAAGTAATCGGTTTGTAATTGACAAGAGTGCTTTTGAATATCCGTTAATTAAACAACTGTGTGATAGTGATCCATCTTAGGCAATAAAAACAATGGAGAACGTTTTTGAATAAATGTTGAAAGTGATTCGTGTGACGAAGAGGACCAAAGGATATAAGAAAACTGGCTAAACGAGGAACCGTGTCTTTTCCCTTGGAAAAAGAAGTCGACAAATGAAGGTTACCATGACACTTGAAGCGTAATAACAGCTGCATTTTCTACATATTTTGATCACGAAATAAATAGATTTTATGTTACGAATTATTAGTTTTTTTTCTAGCTTACTTTACTGTTGTATTTTGGCTTTTGTTAACTACAAACAACTTGCGCTATTTTGCCCTTCAATTGGTAGGGAAAAGAAAAATAGTGAAGTCCTTTTCAGCAGGTAAAATGAGTTCTGGTTTATATTAAAAACTCTTGAAAAAGGTATTGATGATAGGTGAATTGAGGTCAAATTATGTGACAAAAATAAAAATTGAAAATTGATGAGTTGGGCATGAAAAAGGGCATGAATATGGTTGAATTAGGGGCAAAAAATGGTGCATGCTTCAAAAATGATCTCATACCCTCAATTTACCTACTACTAATGGCAAGTTTGTATAAAGCATATTTGATGAGTCCAGCAGTAGGCCGCGAAGACAAAACATCGTGATAAATGTCGTAATGTTTGAAAGTGCTACTTATAGTATTTTTCAGGTAATTGTGTGATAAATGATGACCCATAAAACGTTATTCTGGTTAGAAAAAAATGTAAACAAAATGTTTAAAAACCAACTTCAGCCTTCATAAGGAGGAAGAGATAAGAATTTTTACAACGACCGCGATATATATAATGAAAAATGCAGATGTTTAGATAATTAAGTCTTGTCTCAAATACTCATGCGGCAAGTGAATGGCGTCGTCATTTATATATATTTGTTATCATTAATCCACCTTGTTAGAGATCTATTTTGATATTTTTAGGTCCTACTTATCGTAATTTTAAGGTAATTTTGTTCCCGCCCTATTCGAATGATAAGAACGGTTGTGCGGTTGATATCTGTTTGTTGGTTATCGGTAATAAGTCTTGAAGTTAACCCCGAAATACAAGACACGCAGACCACTTTCGAATAAAAAATCATCCAGGGTTAACACACGCTGCATATTATCCGAATTTGAGTGAAACTTGTAGAATGTGATGTAGACCTCGTTTCATGATTAATATCTTATATTTGCGGAATAAATTGATGCGAAAAAAACAAAGGAAACCGTTGAAAAGAAAGTCTCCGTCATTACGAAAATTGGCAATTTTCAATATTGTTTGTCCTGGTGTCTTAAAAATTCATGAATACCTTGGAATAATATATTAACAGCAGACCAAAGTGAATGTTGTACGACTCTCAAAGGCAGTGTCATTTCAATACACCAAAAACGTTTTGGTATTAATAGAAACCTACAAATGATGCGCCAGTTTTGCTATAAACTACCACCAGTGTACTAAAGTTGTCCTGATCGTCTGTAGCCATTGATAGACTGGGTCGGAATGGAATGCAGCTTATAGAAGGTTATGTGAACATTTTTCAATGAATGTGTAAGTTATTCTAAGTTCATACACTGAAGGTTTGGTTAATGCTATCGGTTACCTTGTTCATGGAGAGTTTTAGAGATAGCTTACAATATTAAGCGTTTCAGATGTGTCGAGTTCATCCCTTTCTCTTTTCTGAAAAATATGCTCATATTTCTACTGAAAGGTAGATTAAGCGACTAAAAAAATGCACAAAGTGTTTCCATCCACCAAACGACTGAAAAAAGCAGTGCAAGATATCTTCTTTGTCATTACGTTGCAAATTTCCTTACATCAAAATATCCATCATAAAAATGGATTGAACATCATTTGAACTTTATTTTATATTGATCAATTGTTCTATGAAGCTAGAGAAATTGAACAGGCTGTAAAGATACCCTATTTTCTTGCCAAGCGTTTAGTTAAACATTTTACAATACAATAATAAAAATCAGCGGGGGATTGAGGTTCAATGGAACGATTTCGTAGAGCAAATTTGACGAGCCCAGCTGTAAACCGAGAAGACAAAACGTCGTGATAAATGTCGTAATGTTTGAAGGTCCTACTTATAGTAATTTTCAGGTAATTTTGTGATAAATGATGACAAGTAAAACGTTATTCTGGTTAGAAAAATGTAAACTAAATTTTTTAAAACTTTAGTCTTTGTCATGAGGAAGTAATAAGAATTTTTACAACGAGCACGATATATATAAAGAAAAATGCAGATGTTTAGCTCATTAAGTCTCGTCAGAAATACTCATCCGACAAGTGAATGCCGTCGTCATTGATATGACAAGTTTGTCATCATAAACCCCCCTGGTAGAAGTCTATTTTGATATTTTAAGGTGGGTTAACAAACGCTGCATATTATCCCAATTTGAGTGAAACTTGTAGAATGTGATGTAGACCTCGTTTCATGATTAATATCTTATATTTGCGGAATAAATTCATGCAAAACAACTAAGGAAACCGTTGAAAAGAAGGTCTCAGTCATTACGCTAATTGGCAAACTTTCAATATTGTTTGTCCTGGTGTCTTACAAATTCATGAATACCTTGAAATAATATATTAACAGCAGACCAAAGTGACTGTTGTACGACTCTCAAAGGCAGTGTCATGAAAATTTCCTTACGTCAAAATATCCATCATAAAAGTACATTGAACTTCATGTGAGCTTTATTTTATATTTGAAAAATTGTTCTATGGAGCTAGAGAAATTAAACAGGCTGTAAAGACACCCTATTTTCTCGCCAAGCGTTTAGTTAAACATTTTACAACACAAAAATAAAAATCAACGGCGGATTGAATTTCAATGGAACGATTTCGTAGAGCAAATTTGACGAGCCCAGCTGTAAACCGAGAAGACAAAACGTCGTGATAAATGTCGTAATGTTTGAAAGTCCTACTTATAGTAATTTTCAGGTAATTTTGTGATAAATGATGACAAGTAAAACGTTATTCTGGCTAGAAAAATGTAAACTAAATTTTTTAAAACTTCAGTCTTTGTCATGAGGAAGTAATAAGAATTTTTACAACGAGCACGATATATATAAAGAAAAATGCAGATGTTTAGGTAATTAAGTCTTGTCACAAATACTCATTCGACAAGTGAATGCCGTCGTCATTGATATGACAAGTTTGTCATCATAAATCCCCCTGGTAGAGGTCTATTTTGATATTTTAAGGTGGGTTAACACACGCTGCATATTATCCCAATTTGAGTGAAACTTGTAAAATGTGATGTAGACCTCGTTTCATGATTAATATCGTATATTTGCGGAATAAATTGATGCAAAACAACAAAGGAAACCGTTGAAAAGAAAGTCTCCGCCATTACGAAAATTGGCAATTTTCAATATTGTTTGTCCTGGTGTCTTAAAAATTCATGAATACCTTGAAATAATATATTAACAGCAGACCAAAGTGAATGTTGTACGACTCTCAAAGGCAGTGTCATTTCGAAACACCAAAAACGTTTTTCGTACAAATGATGGTCCAGTTTTGATATAAACTACCACCAGTGTACTAAAATTGTCCTGATCGTCTGTAGCCATTGATGGACTGGGTCGGAATGGAATGCGTCTTATAGAAGGTTAGGTTGACATTTTTTTTTTTTCAATGAATTTAAGTGTTAATCGAAGTTCATACAAATATAAACTGCTGGAGCTTTGGTTATTGCTATCGGTTTTCGTGTTCATGGAGAGTTTTTATGATAGCTTATAATATTAAGTATTTCAGATGTGACGAGTTCATCCCCTTCTCCTTTTTGTAAAATATACTCATATTTCTACTGAAAGGTAGATTAAGCGACTAAAATAATGCACAAAGTGTTTGCATCCACCAAACGACTGAAAAAAGCATTGCGAGATATTTTCTTTGTCATTACGTTGCAAATTGCCTTACATTAAAATATATATCATAAAAGTAGATTGAACATCATTTGAACTTAATTTTATATTGATCAATTGTTCTATGGAGCTAGAGAAATTAAACAGGCTGTAACGACACCCCATTTTCTTGCCAAGCGTTTAGTTAAACACTTTACAATACAATAATAAAAATCAACGGGACTCAAGGTTAAATGGAACGTTTTTGAAGAGCATATCTGATGAGTCCAGCAGCAAACTGATCGGGAAGACAAAACATGGTGATAAACGTCGTAATGTTTGAAGGTCCTACTTATAGTAATTTTCAGGTAATTTTGTGATAAATGATGACAAATAAAACGTTATTCTGGTTAGAAAAAATGTAAGCTGAATGTTTAAAAACTCAACGTTTCGGCTAAAACTTCAGCCTTCATCTGGGGGAAGTGATACGATTTTTTACAACGAGCACAAAATATAACAAGAAAAATGCAGATGTTTGCCTTATTAAGCCAATGTCCTTAGAGCTTCATTCAAATACTCATGCGGCAACTGAAAGCCGTCGTCATTCATATATATATTTTTCATCATGAATCCATCTGGTTAAAGGTCTGTTTTATTATTTGAAGGTCCCATTTGTAGTTGTTTTCAGATAATTTCTTGTTCCCGCCCGATTGGAATGATAAGAACTGTTGTCCGGTTGATATCTGATAGTTGATTATCGGTAGTGAGTCTTAACCCCGAAATGAAGAGTGTATATCGAACACCCTATCGGTAAACTGTAAACTCACTCGATTGCGTTGTGTTTAACTCACCTTTTAATCGGCAAACTTACAAAAACTGGCTCACTGTTCAACTCACAATGTACCGTACAATTTCTCGCTCACATGTCATTGCCTTATTTGGAAACGCGATCAACGTCACATAACAACAACGACTATGGGGGGAGGGCTAAGTCTATTACTCTCGCACGTAACTCCCCTAAAAATTGAACCTATCAATTTTTACAATCCTTAACAAAAGATCATGCAACTTGGAAACATCGGAAAGTAGATTGAACTTCATTTGAACTTTTTTTTACATTGACGAATTGTTCTATGGAGCCAGAGTATTTAAATAGGCTGTAAAGACACCTTATTTCCTTGCCAAGCGTTTGGTTAAACACGTAACAATACAATAATAAAAATCAACGGGGGTTGAGGTCCAATGGAACGTTTTTCCAGAGCATATCTGATGAGTCCAGCAGTAAACCGAGAAGACAAAACATGGTGATAAATGTCGTAATGTTTGAAGGTCTCAGTTATAGTAATTTTCAGGTAATTTCGTGATAAATGATGACAAATGGAATTATTTTTAGTTAGAAAAAACGAAACTAAATTTTTTAAAAAAAAACAACGATTCAGATAAAACTTCAGCCTTCATCTGGGGGAAGTGACACGATTTTTTACAACGAGCACGATATATATAATGAAAATGTAGATGTTTAGATAATTAAGTCTTGTCCTTAGAGCTTCATTGAAATACTCATGCGGCAACTGAAAGCCGTCGTCATTCATATATATATTTTTCATCATGAATCCATCTGGTTAAAGGTCTGTTTTATTATTTGAAGGTCCCATTTGTAGTTGTTTTCAGATAATTTCTTGTTCCCGCCCGATTGGAATGATGAGAACTGTTGTCCGGTTGATATCTGATAGTTGATTATCGGTAGTGAGTCTTAACCCCGAAATGAAGAGTGTATACCACCTTATTTCCTTGCCAAGCGTTTGGTTAAACACGTTACAATACAATAATAAAAATCAACGGGGGTCGAGGTCCAATGGAACGTTTTTCAAGAGCATATCTGATGAGTCCAGCAGTAAACTGAGAAGACAAAACATGGTGATAAATGCCGTAATGTTTGAAGGTCCTAGTTATAGTAATTTTCAGGTAATTTCGTAATAAATGATAACAAATAGAATTATTCTAGTTAGAAAAAACGAAACTAATTTTTTTAAAAAAGCAACGATTCAGCTAAAACTTCAGCCTTCATCGGGGGGAAGTGACACGATTTTTTACAACGAGCTTTATATATATATATAATGAAAATGTAGATGTTAAGATAATTAAGTCTTGTCCTTAGAGCTTAATTCAAATACTCATGCGGCAAGTGAATGTCGTCGTCATTCATATAGATTTTTCATCATTAATCCACCATGTCAGAGGTGTATTTTGATATTTGTATGTCCTACTTATCGTAATTTTCAGGTAATTTTGTTCCCGCCCTATTCGAATGATAAGAACGGTTGTGCCGTTGATATTTGTTAGTTAGTTATTGGTAACAAGTCTTGAAGTTGACCCCGAAATACAAGACACGCAGACCACTTTCAAAGAAAAAATCATCCAGGGTTAACACACGCTGCATATTATCCGAATTTGAGTGAAACTTGTAGAATGTGATGTAGACCTCGTTTCATGATTAATATCTTATATTTGCGGAATAAATTGATGCAAACAACAAAGGAAACTGTTGAAAAGAAAGTCTCAGTCATTACGCTAATTGGCAATTTTCAATATTGTTTGTCCTGGTGTCTTACAAATTCATGAATACCTTGGAATAATATATTAACAGCAGACCAAAGTGACTGTTGTACGACTCTCAAAGGCAGTGTCATGAAAATTTCCTTACATCAAAATATCCATCATAAGAGTAGATTGAACTTCATGTGAGCTTTATTTTATATTGAAAAGATTGTTCTATGGAGCTAGAGAAATTAAACAGGCTGTAAAGACACCCTATTTTCTTGCCAAGCGTTTAGTTAAACATTTTACAACACAATAATGAAAATCAACGGATGATTGAATTTCAATGGAACGATTTCGTAGAGCAAATTTGACGAGCCCAGCTGTAAACCGAGAGGATAAAACGTCGTGATAAATGTCGTAATGTTTGAAGGTCCTACTTATAGTAATTTTCAGGTAATTTTGTGATAAATGATGACAACTAAAACGTTATTCTGGTTAGAAAAATGTAGACTAAATTTTTTAAAACTTCAGTCTTTGTCATGAGGAAGTAATAAGAATTTTTACAACGAGCACGATATATATAAAGAAAAATGCAGATGTTTAGCTAATTAAGTCTTGTCACAAATACTCATTCGAGAAGTGAATGCCGTCGTCATTGATATGACAAGTTTGTCATCATAAATCCCCCTGGTAGAGGTCTATTTTGATATTTTAAGGTGGGTTAACACACGCTGCATATTATCCGAATTTGAGTGAAACTTGTAGAATGTGATGTAGACCTCGTTTCATGATTAATATCTTATATTTGCGGAATAAATTGATGCAAAACAACAAAGGAAACCGTTGAAAAGAAAGTCTCAGTCATTACGAAAATTGGCAATTTTCAATATTGTTTGTCCTGGTGTCTTAAAAATTCATGAATACTTTGGAATAATATATTAACAGCAGACCAAAGTGACTGTTGTACGACTCTCATAGGCAGTGTCATTTCGAAACACCAAAAACGTTTTTCGTATTAATAGAAACGTACAAATGATGGTCCAGTTTTGCTATAAACTACCACTAGTGTACTTAAATTGTTTTGATCGTCTGTAGCCATTGATGGACTGGGTCGGAATGGAATGCGTCTTATAGAAGGTTGGGTTGACATTTTTTTTTTCAATGAATTTAAGTGTTTTTCGAAGTTCATACTAATATAAACTGCTGGAGCTTTGGTTATTGCCATCGGTTTTCTTGTTCATGGAGAGTTTTTATGATAGCTTATTATAGTAAGTGTTTTAGATGTGACGAGTTCATCCCCTTCTCCTTTTTGTAAAATGTACTCATATTTCTACTGAAAGGTAGATTAAGCGACTGAAATAATGCACAAAGTGTTTGCTTTCACTAAACGACTGAAAAAAGCAGTGCGACATATTTTCTTTGCCATTACGTTGGAAATTGCCTTACATCAAAATATCCATCATAAAAGTAGATTGAACATCATTTGAACTTAATTTTATATTGATCAATTGTTCTATGGAGCTAGAGAAATTAAACAGGCTGTAACGACACCCCATTTTCTTGCCAAGCGTTTAGTTAAACACTTTACAATACAATAACAAAAATTAATGGGACTCAAGGTTAAATGGAACGTTTTTGAAGAGCATATCTGATGAGTCCAGCAGCAAACTGATCGGGAAGACAAAACATGGTGATAAACGTCGTAATGTTTGAAGGTCCTACTTATAGTAATTTTCAGGTAATTTTTGATAAATGATGACAAATAAAACGTTATTCTGGTTAGAAAAAATGGAAACTGAATGTTTAAAACTCAACGTTTCGGCTAAAACTTCAGCCTTCATCTGGGGGAAGTGATACGATTTGTTAAAACGAGCACAAAACATAGCAAGAAAAATGCAAATGTTTGCCTTATTAAGCTAATGTCCTTAGAGCTTCATTCAAATACTCATGCGGCAACTGAAAGCCGTCGTCATTCAAAAATATTTTTTTATCATGAGTCCATCTGGCTAAAGGTCTGTTTTATTATTTGAAGGTCCCATTTGTAGTTGTTTTCAGATAATTTCTTGTTCCCGCCCGATTGGAATGATAAGAAGTGTTGTCCGGTTGATATCTGATAGTTGATTACGGTAGTGAGTCTTAACCCCGAAATGAAGAGTGTATACCGAACACCCTATCGGTAAACTGTAAACACACGATTGCGTTGTGTTTAACTCAGCTTTAAATCGGCAAACTCACAAAAACTGGTTCGCTGTTCAACTCACAATTCACCGTAAAATTTCTCGCTCACATGTTATTGCCTTATTTGGAAACGCGATCAACGTCACATAACAACAACAACTATGGGGGGAGGGCTTAGTCTACTACTCTCGCACACAACTCCCCTAAAAATTGAACCTATCAATTTTTACAATCCTTAACAAAAGATCATGCAACTTGTAGACAAGACACAAAAAGTGCAAAATCTAACATAAACAATATAAAAGTTCTTTGAGTATCGTATCTAAAACCAATTTTGGAACACAACTGACACTGATCTTGCTTCATGCTGGGCTAGTACCGAAATGTATTTTGTTGGGAGAGGGCAGGGTGGGCTCTTATTTGAGGGCAGGCTCTCATTGACTTTTTGGGCTTTCGGGGTTGGCGCTTATTCGAAGTGGGTGCTTATTCGTAGGTGGGCAGTTTATTGCATAAATATGGCAAACTGCCAAGAAGGCTTCTTGGAGTGCAAGAGTATTGGAGCCATGCCAGTGAAAGAATATTCTTGTACCATTAATTTAGGGTTTCTGTTAAAATGTGTAACAACCAGGTCTTTTACTTTTAGAAAGGGTCCTCCAACCCCAGCTTTAAAGTTCTCATATTTGAATGGGGGAATGGTTGATGGAATTATATATTATAACATTACGACCATCAGTTGATTCACTGACAAAGATCAGTAACCCAATGAACACACTATTATGGACAACAAATTCATATTTGTTTTTATTGAAATGGGGAAGTTTATCCTCTGGGAGAAATTTGAGCTTTTTATAATCTAAGCGATTTTTAAAGATCGGCAGGGGCTGGAGGGGGGGCTCCCATATAAAAATGAAAGGGATAAACTCGAAAAGTTTGAAAAGAAGCCCTAAAATGTATCAGAATTCTGCTTTGTGGGCATGATCTGAATAATTGTTTTTTATCATTTTATTTAGGAGGTACCAAATCAGTTGATTGACATTTTCTGCCTGTCATATTTTTTGGCTCATTACCCTAAAAGCTACCACACTGTATCTGACGGTAGTAATTTTAGCTTTTAACACCCTAAGGGGTATCAAATCACAAATATTAACCCCTAAAGGGTATGGCAATCACCCCCGTCAATTTAATATGAGATTTCCACCTCCCCCCGCCGGGGGTATTTAAGGCGACTTAAGGCGACTTTAGGCAACTTTAAGCGACTTAACGCGACTTAAGGTCCCTGAGTAGGCCTGCTGTAAACTCAGTCGATTGCTTTGTGTTTAACTCAGCTTTTAATCGGCAAACTCACAAAAACTGACTCGCTGTTCAACTCTTAATTCACCGTACAATTTCTCGCTCACATGTCATTGCCTTATTTGGAAACGCGATCAACGTCACATAACAACAACGACTATGGGGGGAGGGCTAAGTATATTACCCTCGCACAGATGTGTCATTTACAAGACACACAGACCGCTTTGGAATGAAAAGTCAGCCGTGGCTAACAGATGCTGCATATTATTCGAATTTAAATGAAAGTTGTAGATTGTGATGTAGACCTCGTTTCGTGATTAATATTTTATGTTTGTTGAACAAATTGATGCTAAACAACAAAGCTAACCATTGGGAAGAAGGACTCATCCATTAAGCTAATTGGTAGTTTTCAATATTCTTTGTTTTGATGTCTGAAAAAATTCGTGAATACCTTAGAATAATATATAAAAAAACAGACTAAGGTGGATAGTTGTACGACTCTCAAAGGCAACGTGTCATTTCAAAGCACTAAAACGTTTTGATATTAATAGAAACCTACAAATGATGCTCCAGTTTTGCTATAAACTACCACCAGTATACTAAAATTCTCCTGATCGTCTGTAACCATTGATGGACTGGGTCGGAATGGAATGCAGCTTATAGAAGGTTTGGTTGACATTTTTCAACTCCTCGCATTTTCGTCTCCAAATTTTCGGTTAGAGCACATAATGAGTTATTGCTTCAATAATTTATTTGATTTCTTTCTCCCGGTGTTCTGGAATTAATGTCTTGTAACTATGGTTAGGTATTTTTGAAAGGTACATGTCGTGTGGTAACATTTTTTACCTTTTGAAATATTTATTTATTTGCTTTCCTGTTTTTTTTTTTTCATGTTTTCTTAGTATTTACCACGTTAGTTGAATGACTTGTAAAAAATCCACAGTTTCAAGCAAAGCTTGTAAAGTCCTTGGCGTTGTGCGGCGAAACTTATATAACTGTCCCAGATCGGTAAGGGAAACGGCGTACAAGACCTTAGCCCGACGAACCCCCGAATATGGAAGTGCCGCATGTGATCCGTACCACGAGAAGGACTTCGAAAAGCTGGAGGGAGTTCAGAGAAAGGCAGCACGATTCTGCGCTTTCAACTACAACCCTTATGCAAGCGTGACGGAAATGCTGCAGGAACTTAAGTGACACTTTCTCTAAGAACGGTCCACTGCGTTTCGGGTCGGAAAAAAGTTTGCCCTCAAACTTTGCCCAGTAAATGATCTTGGGTCGTATGCTAATGAAATGAATTTAGTTTTTGGAAATACGTTAAAATAGATTTTTTACAGGTCTCAACAGTCAGAGCGGTCGAGGACCTAAATTTGGGCGTGGCGAAAATAGAAAATTGCATAAAATTGATGAGCTCGCTGCTCGAAAACCAGGAAACGCCACAAAAATTCATTATAATTCCTAAGTTAAGTAATTCTTCAAAGGTATGAAATGCATATTTATTTGGATTTGTTTTAATTTTTAGGGTCACAAAAATTAATATTAGTAACCTTCATTAAAACGCTTTCTGAAAACCGGTGAAAGTACCCTGTCTTTGCCGGCATTTATTTCACAAGTCCAGACCGAACTATTCTAAATTCCAACTGAACTTTGCTAAACAGATGTTAGAAAGCACAGAAATATAAAAATACCTTGCGCTTTTTATCTTCCTTGATCACAGCGACTTCGCACTTTTGGTGCTTTTGCGAATATGAAACCGGCATTATGCAAATGAGGTTGTTGATCAAATTCAGATTGTTATAAAACAAAACATTCTTAATCGCTAAATTTTACCATTCTAAATTAACCACACCAAAAAACACACAAAATAACACGCATAAACGGTTTTAACCGTTTACAAATGCCTTAAATTGGTGAATAATTCGGCCCCGATTTTATGACACTTTGTGGGGAATTTTTATGCAAATTAGTCTGTCTGCTAAACAGTATTTAGGTTCTAAGAAACTTATTTTCATTATTATTATTATTATTGTTAGTATTATTTGTTTTTCCATTTTTGCATGTTTGCTTTGTTGACGCCATTCAATTGGTATTCATTGCTTGAAGGTCCTTTAGGAAGTAAAACATTTCGCTGAGTTTGGCCTACTGCCATCTGAATTAATCACAAATCACTGAAATTGACAAGCAGACTAGGAGGATATCCCTCCACGTTAAGTGCCTTTCTCAATATATAGATAATATAAACTTCTGCACCACACCACGAAAAAGATTTCGGTGGTCTAGAAGTTGTTTTAGCCATTTGTCTTTTGAAGTGCAAGTTGTCATTCTATTACAGTTCGCAAAAAATTTCCATGTAGTAATAAGAAAAAATTGAATTCCCTTTAGTAAAACATGTGATTTATTAATTTTCAAAAGCTGGGCATTATCAATATGTTGCTCAAATTGAATTGATAAGAACTTGTACATGAAAGCCGGAAGGAAAAACAAACTGCACAGAAAAAGAAAGATTTCCTAGGAAGCGAGGGAAGGATAATCCGTCTATCCGTCCGTCGCGATGTGTTCCGGTTGCAATCCCGGCGGACTGGTGTCTCGCTCTGAGAGTTTCACTCCAGGCCCTTCGACGCAAATGCCAAAGCTTCTAACCTGTACTTTTTGGTGTAGTTAATATTTTTAATGTAATGTCTCATTGTTTCAGTGTAATTATTTTAAAGTCATTATTACTGAAAATTCAACACGAGCTTTCCTCCTAGAGAAAGATAATCAAATCCCACATTAAGGAGCATCAGTACAGTATATTGTTGCTGTGTTGTTTATAGCGTAAGTGTAATTTTAAAACTACTCCAAGCTAGTTGACAGGCAGTCCACTAAAATACCATAAATCCTCGAAAAAGTGCTACCTCTCGAATACGCGCCCCCAATGTGTCCTGGAAATGTTCGCCATAATTCCATTCCATACCATTTAGAGCACCCTTGGGACACTGAAGGTGTCATTACCAGCTCAAAAAGGACGGCAGGGAAAATCTGAAATTTGAAATAAGTGCCCTGGACCCTCAACTGGCATGAGGTTAGAAGCGTGGCTTAGAATTTGAACTTGACGCTTATGAGAAACAATTACATGTACTTTATTGCACATGTATTTCATTGAACATAAACAGCTCGTTTACGACTTACCCTCAAATTTGAATCTGCATTAAAGAGTTTTGTAGCCCAATCCACGTCCCGTATTCCTTATTCCCTTTATACAAATTTCTCGATCCTTGACGTCAAGACTTGGGTAATAAGGGAAATTGTGCATTCCGAAACAAGATGTCGTGCTTCCTGTCACGTTCGGGGATTTGTAGTGATTCAAGAGGCATTTCAGGTTTCTTTAATTTGCTTCATTGCACTGAATCAATAGAAAGCCACCTTGCGTCTGTTCATTTATCGCGAGAAACTATAACGGAGGGAGAGCTAATCCTGGCCAGGGCTGGCCTTTTTGATTTGGAACAGACCGTCGTAGAACAAATGTCGGTATGCGCCAAACATAGGCACACCTTGGGGAAGTTCTGGCGCCCGAGAACAGCATGCCAGTATCCCGCTCATCAGGGACGTCCTGGTAGGAGCCAGAAGGGGGCAAAGAGCCGGTATTCTGTTACTCTTGAGATGTCTAAGGCTATTCATCAAATGTATGGTGTCCTTGTCCAAATCGGTTCAGGTGCGTACATAATAGTTACTTCCTTGTGACCGTTCTCTTACATAAAATCAGTTATAGCAAACTGACTTTTATTTATGATGAAGAACTTCAAGTTGGTGTTGAATTTTTCTAGGATTTAATTTTGCAACATGTTTAGAGTGAAAATGTGGCGGGGAAGTGTGCCTAATTCGAGCTCCCTGTCTGAGATTTTTTTCTCACGGCATTTGCCGGTATTTTCGTTCAGTTTGTTGGCTTTTACAATTAGCGTCTAATTGAATTATCTACCTCTGTTTGTAATTGAATGATCTTCGCTTTTCTCCCTGTTTTATTTTCTTCTTTCGCACACGCGGTAAAGTTCCCAAAACAAAGACCCTCGTTTAATACTTTTGGATGTAGCAGCCTTTCCTTTTTGCTCTTGCTGGTTTCACACTAATATTGCGACAGAATTGGAAATGTAAAGGCATTCTTGACATCTCATTATGTTTTTGAAATATCGGGTTCTTTGGTACACAGTATGTGATATATTATTGGCCATCTCTTTTCTTTGCATATGATATTCTCCAAAAATGGGCGTAAAAAAATCGGGTGGAAAGGAGTAAAGGAAGAGCAAAGAAAAAAAAAGGCGCGCTCGAGTTTATCCCCTTCCCCAGTCCCTCCTCGGTTTATTAACCTAAAGTAGCCCTTGCGGAGCAGAAAGATACCTGTCGTGTTTTAGATAGTTCTTTACTTTAGGAGGTCTCTGTGAATATAATGAAAATTGTCCAATTTTATCGCCTTCGGGGGGTTAAGGGCACCCCCACTCTACCCCCCCCCCCCCCCATATTGCGTATCAAAACGAAATTGTACT
Source organism: Pavona decussata (assembly GCF_977016875.1). Taxonomy (NCBI): domain Eukaryota; kingdom Metazoa; phylum Cnidaria; class Anthozoa; order Scleractinia; family Agariciidae; genus Pavona; species Pavona decussata. Next base: position 114,180 of record NW_028145476.1, on the reverse strand, counting down.
GAAACATCCCCCGATAAAAAAATGTTCATGTGGTATTTTCACATATGCTTCTTAGACTGCGTAGCGCAGTAGCCCGAACATGAGAAACTAGAAATACGTGACTCGCAAAACCTCGCGAAGCTGGGGCTGGGTGGAAAACCCTCTTTACTCGTCCTGTAGCATCAAATGAGGAGATTAAAAGGGGCATAGGATTTTTTTATGAGCATGGTCTTTTCGTAGTTCCACAGGCTAGTTTGCGGTTGAAAATCTATTTCTGACGCGATGTAATGTACAACGGGCGTGCAGCGCTGTCGTGTTCGATGAATTTATTTCCCACGGAAAATTATATTACCGCGGCCACAAACGTGTAATTTCTTCAATGCAATCTTTCACAAAAAAGATTTCTAAAAGAAAGGGAAAATATTCTGGAGAGATAGTTCTGTATCCAGTGAATATTGATGAACATTGCAGTTGAAATTTGATCATGCACGCATATTTTTTCCGATGTATGCAAATTTTTTTCAGACGACGCCAGTCTGACGCCATTCATACTTTGTTTGCGCACTGTTGCCAGGCAACAGCACGGACACCTTCACGGAAATATATAAACATATAAATATATGTTCGGCTCGAATTCGAACGGCTTAGCTCCCGAGCGCGGCCTTCGGCCCGACAAATTTATTAACCTCGCTTCGCGAGGAATAAGTCCGAAGTCAGTTGTAGAACCTTCCTTGAGTAATTTGACTTTCTTTTTGATCAAATAAGTTATTTGCAACAACTGCCGCAACCAACACAATGCCTCTGTGAAAGAAATGCCTTGGATCTTCCGTGCAACTTCGGAAAAGGAATCTGTACAAACGTCCAATCCAGGAGCGAGGTGAGTTATTTTGTAAAAATATCTACCAAAAAATGTAGGTATATAGAGAAAAATCAGACTATAACATTGTTTCTAACCTTTCGTAAAGAAAAGAACTCGGCGCACGCACCTTTTAAAATCTTGATATTTATGAATGCAGCCTGGCTTATAATAAGTTTAATCCTATTTGATTAGTTTGAATCAATTTGTTACAGCAAGGCAATCTCCGCAATAAGATAAACATTGCCATATTTGGTGATATTCGTTATAAGATAAAGCACAATAACAACATGTGGGACGGCCCCGTCATTGTGGCAAGAATTTTTTACTCCATACTGCAGCCCCATTTACGCCGGTCTCTATACAAATGGCTGTCGCGTTCAAAAAATGGCTATAGCATTAAATTGAGGGGCATTTTCAGTATCTGCTTTAGGGGGGGGGGGGGGGGATTGTTGCGCACGCTTTGGGAGCCTCAAAAAACATATTAATAGCTACAATCTTGGACAATTGAAATAAAAAATTAAGACCTTTTTTTTTTCAGTGATTGAAACATGGCGCATTTTGCTTTGCACGCAAATTCATACTGATTGATTTAGAGGGGAGAATGAGGGACCAATTTTTTTTCTTTTATTCTGCCCAAGACATAACTCAAAATAAAGCACAAAAAGAAGGTTGACCCCCTCTAAATTACACATTTAAAATCGATTGAGTTTCGAGATGGAGATGACCAAGGTAGTAAAGTCTACATTTAAACTAATTCACTCCCTTTTGATGCACTTATGCTTTTTACAGCAAGCACATGCAACCGAAAAGGAACACACCCCGTCTATTTTTTTGTACATAAGTACACTAAAAATGCCGTTGTTCCAATTTTGCTGGCTCTCAATTAAAATTAATTTTTCATTTTAAGGCCTTGCAAAGAAGCAGCATCAGCTCAACTCCAGTCTTCAATGTACTCAGCCATAACACCCTGTGTTTTGAGGCGGGGATGCAACTCTAATGAAACTTGGACGCCTTCAGCCTTGCTTGCGTTTGACGATAGCATGGAAATGGACGAATTTGGATTAACTGAAGAAAATAATGGAGGGCCAGTGCAAGTTTTCAATTCCTGCATTGACAGCCTTGCCGATGCTGCAAGAAAGCCTAAAATCGATCCCCTGGAGTCACAAGTAGCTTGCTGGGAAAGTTGCCCCAAAGCTGAAAGATCAGCAGTTGTCCAGAAAACAGAGCAAGTGTGTCAGTTGTTGTGTGATGTAATAGCGCCCAATGATGGAGAGCAATTGTTCCAGGCAGTAATAGATCAACACAACAATAAGACTGAAATTGGTGGTGTCGGCCTGAAAGCCCTCGTTGTTGCATATCAAAATGCCCCGTCCAGGTCTGTAAAAACACAAATACTTAGTATCTACGCCGATCGATTCACAAAAAAATAGCTTAAAGAAATCCATAAGCCATTTGAAGATCTCTCTGAAAGGCAAATAAAGAAGGCAAGAGCTCAAGCGAAGATTGAAGGACCCGGAATACCTGTTGAAAGATTACCGCGACACAGAATCCGTGTGGATCAGCGCCAACTAGACCATTTCTTGGAGTTTAGCATGCGGCCATATTACTACCAAGATGTAGCTTACGGTACTCGCACCCTTAAACTTGAGAGTGGGGAAGAACTTGTTATGCCTAACGTCGTCCGCACAGTGGCCAGGTGCACTATCATCAACCAATACCTTGAACATTGCAAGGAAACTGGATTTAACCCGATCAGTAACTCCACCATGTGGAGAGTACTTGACGTCCAAGAAGCTTCACAGAGGAAATCATTGCGAGGTCTCGATAATACAGCAGCTGACGGTGCTGATGGTTTTAAGGATTTGCTAAGAATCGTAGACGAGCTAGAGCACGTTGGGGCAGCAAAAGACTGGTGTGAACAAGCTAGAAAGAAGCTTCGAGAAGGCAAGTTATATCTCAAGACTTAATACTGTGACCATTGCAAAGAGGATGGCAGCTCCTGCCCTGATCATTGTAGAGTCTTTGCTTTGAGCGATGCCAGTGACGCTGACTACCAGGACGCATGCAGCCACACCCATGACATGGCGTGCGCAGACTGCGAGAGCCTGAAAAGTATCGTGGAGGAAGTAGAAAGTGCCATTCCTAAGTACGAGGCACAGCTCGGAAAAGATCAAACAGACGACCTTCAGCATGACGCGAAGGGTGCCGCCTTTAAAATCTTTGAATGGAAAGCCCATATTTTACGAGCTCAGAATCAGGATCAAGCAAAGCAGCAAATTTTAAACTCCATAGAAGAAGATAAAGTGGTCATAGTAGTTGATTGGGCGATGAAGTTTACAGTCATGAAGTTTCGAGAGAAGCAGGCAGAGTGGTTTGCCAAGAGAGGAATCAATTGGCATGTGAGTAGCGTCATAACAAGACGAGAAGAAAGCCTTGAAGTAACCTGCTACGTTCACCTTCTTGACAGTTGTCGACAGGACTGGTTTGCAGTGCTATCAATCCTGGAGAACCTTCTTTTTACCATTAAGCTGCGACACCCAGGAATAATTAAGGCCTACTTGAGATCAGATGAAGCAGGGTGTTACCACAATAGCAAGCTGGTTTCATCCTTCCGAGAGCTCGGATATCGCCAGGGGATAGAGATCGTCAGATACGACCACTCCGAACCTCAATCGGGAAAGGACATGTGCGATAGAATCTTGTGCCCGATTAAGGCAGCTATTAGAAGGTATTGTAACGAGGGTCATGATGTCGTATCTGCACAAGATATGCATACCGCTTTGAAAGAGAGGCCAGTTAAGGGGACGACAGCGACGGTATGCGCTGTCCAAGAGCAATACACAACGCTAGAGATAAGGAAGATTCCGAACTACAGCAATCTACACAATTTCGAGTTTACTAAAGAAGGCCTACGTGTCTGGAGAGCGTTCAATGTCGGTCCTGGCAAGTTTATTCCATGGAATGACATTGTAATTTGTCCGCAGAGAAAATCAGATCTCATGGAGAAGATCCCATTCTTCCTTACTACTGTTCGCCAGTTCACGTCAAAAGAGCAAAGCAGAGCCGATCTTAGTGAGGACAAGCTATATGAATGTCCCGAGCCAAGCTGCAATGAAGAGTTTCAAAGTCGGTCGGACCTAGACCTCCATATGAATATGTTTGGTCATCAAGAAATCCCGCGACAGCCTGGGAAGGAGTGTCTGTATGATAAGCTAAGGAGAGACTGGGTCAGCCACTTCCAGACATTAACAATACAAGGGAAAGGATTGACAGGAGCATCAGCAGCGGTGAAAGAATCCCTTTCAAGTACCCCACGATTACTGAAGAGCTGGGCACTTCACAAGAAGTGCAGAGGGGCGAGGTTTCCGGAAAAGGTTCGGCGGTATCTGATACATAAGTTTAATATTGGGCAAGGCACTGGCAGGAGAGAAGATCCAGCACAGGTTGCTAAGGATATGCGAACGGCTTCCACAATAGACGGAGAGAGAATGTTCGATAGAACGGAGTGGCTCTCTAAGTGTCAGATTCAAGGTTTTTTCTCGAGGTTATCAGCAAGCATCAAGCAGGGGCACCAGATGGACACAGAGCCTACAGAAAGTGAAAAAGAGGATACCGACGCAGAAGAGCTGGACGATCTGGTAGAGGAGTACGCTTGCGACATAGATGAGGAACGTCTAAGAGATACAACAGAGGTAGTCCTGGGGAAAATAGGCCTGACCCACCCAATCCTGTACGATATTTATGATTTGTGCACCTTGTCAAGAGATGGGAAGCTACCAAGTTTCAAGGTTCCGATGCTTCGAGAGATGTGCAAACATTTTGATCTTTCAGTCCGATCCAAAGATACCAAGGCAGTCCTTCTTTCAAAAATGAAGGAAATGATCTCGGAGTGTAGTTGCAATGCAATGCCGAATAAGCAGCGAACAGTTATGTAATAACTGTGAAAGACAGGAACGAGATTAGGGAGCAACGGTCTCTGTAAACGTTTCAATTAACTAGCGCCGTATTTCTCAAGTAAAATTACGCGTTATATGCAATATATCAAACACGAGAAGGTGTGTTTCATCAGATATCCAAACACTGAGAAGTAGGTTGAAAAAACGAGGCACGAATGAGTTTTTTTAAACGACTTCAAATGATCAATAATTCAAGGCTAAAGTTAGCAAAATTTTATGGTAATTAGGAAATCATATCCAAACCACAGTCACACTAGTGATGTAAATGAGTTCCTAGGGGAACTTTCCTAAAGGTAACGTAACATCTTTTGGTGTTTTGTGTGGGACTTTCCGCGCGGATTGCAACAAATTCCCACCATTTTGAAACCGCGTCTTTCCTATGAGAAAAATTGGGCGCTCCAGCGCGCGCGCAAATGGTGCGCGGTCATTTTTTTTCCCGGTATTTATCGGACTTCACAAATAAAACACGTTATATGTAAAGCATATAGCATAACAGTCATTTTGAAGTAAGCTTAGAAGATTTTAAGGAAGGATCTTGTCTTTTCATTTGTTAACCGCGTTTTACAGTTTCAAAGCGCGGTGCATGCAAAGGTCATTGTTTATATGAGGAAATTGTCAGTATTACTGCCCCTGAAACGGACATTGATGTCAACGGAGGCCATTCCCGCTCAGATTCCAAAAGTTAGTAGCTACACGCCAGTAAGCTTTAATTGTACGGTGTTGAATATTGCTTATCATGTATGAGAATAAAGAGTAATAATGTATTCAAAGCAGTGGTGAATGGAATCAATATGGAGAAAATTAGGAAGTTAACTGAGGAGTTTAAAGGACGTTGACCTATAAACTTCTCCAGTACAGGAGTTATGTCGTTAAAATGCCGCATCCGGCAAAAGAAAACTTTCTTCATCAAATTGTTCTGTACGTTGGTCGTAGATCGGGAAAAAATAAGATGGTGTTGTTAGCATTGTCGTTTTAGTAGTCATTTACCAAATAAAAAAGGCAATCAAGAAATAATCTAGAGTGAAACACAGAATCAAGTGTTGTCGATTTCAATGCAAATCACAGCATCCATTTAAAGCTGAATTGATCTTCACGTTTTTGATACCAAAAACGTGTACAAATTTTCAATAGTACTTTTCAAAAAATAAAAATCGACAGTAGGAAACAGCGAGATGAAAAATTTCTTTATATAGGACTAAGTTTCGTAGACAGCGCATTTAGCATATTAAATGTTTACATTATTTTACATAGCATTCTAAACAATACTAAATAATTCATCAGTTTAAAAGCATTTTTAGACGGTTAAACCCGTTTATGCGTTTTAGTTTTGTGTGCTTTTCGGTGTAGTTAATTTAGAATGGTAAAATTTAGCGATTAAGAATGTTTTGTTTTATAACAATCTGAATTTGATCAACAACCTCATTTGCATAATGTGGGTGTCATATTCGAAAAAGCACCAAAAGTGCGAAGTCACTGTGATCAAGGAAGATAAAAAGCGCAAGGTATTTTTATATTTCTGTGCTTTCTAACATCTGTTTAGCAAAGTTCAGTTGGAATTTAGAATGGTTCGGTCTGGACTTGTGAAATAAATGCCGGCAAAGACAGGGTACTTTCACCGGTTTTCAGAAAGCGTTCTAACGAGGGTTAATAATATCAATTTTTGTGACCCTAAAAATTAAAACAAATGAAAATGAATATGCATTTCATACCTTTGAAGGACCACTTTACTTAGGAATTATAATGAATTTTCGTGGCGTTTCCTGGTTTTCGAGCAGCGAGCTCATCAATTTTATGCAATTTTCTATTTTCGCCACGCCCAAATTTAGGTCCTCGACCGCTCTGACTGTTGTGGCCTGTAAAAAATCTATTTTAACGTATTTCCAAAAACTAAATTCATTTCATTTGCATACGACCCAAGATGACTTACCGGGCAAAGTTTGAGGGCAAACTTTTTTCCGACCTGAAACGCAGTGGACCGCTCTTAGAGAAAGTGTCACTTAATTGGGAAACCCTAACCACTGGAAGGAAAACCGCCAGTCTATCTTTTATGTATAAACTCTCCCTCAAACTGACGGATTTTTCAGTAGCTGCCCACCTGAAACCAAACAGTGAAAGTAGAACCCGAGGGAGCCACTCTTTTAAGTTTATAGTACCCAGGGCAAAGAAAGCTGTTTTCAAGTTTTCCTTCTTCCCGCGCACAATCAGCGAATGGAACTCCCTCCCCAAAGATATTGTAAATTCAACGTCCGTATATAGTTCTAGATCTAAGTTGCTCGATAGCTTTTAATACTCTGCCGTATTAGTTTTATTCAGTTTTCATATTATTGTATGCTTTTAAGCTCTTGGATTTTAGCATTGTTATTGTTATTATTATTTTATCAGTTGGTGTGATATCTTGCGATTTTACAAACTTAATAGATTGTAGATGTAGAAATGGCCTCCTTGTTTTAAGTACATGAAACAATAACCGTTTCTTGCCTTCCCTATTTTCTCTTAGGGAGTGGAAGTTCTAGTTTCATCCGAAAGACTACGATGGCACTGCTTTTACTACTATTAATTTGGAGACAAGGGATGGTAGGTCCAAATCATCATGTAAGCTTTAGCACTGGTGGTGTAATGGTTATCACCCCCGACTAGTGTGCGAATTTTCTTTCAAACATTTATTTAGAAAAAAATATGGAGCGAGGAATACGAGAAATAAAACCATATCTACTTATAAACCATAAACTACAGCAAAAATTATTCGTCAACATGAAAGTTTTTCTTTGACTTTACCACCACTTTTAGGTTGTTTCCCAAGATAATTGTGTTGCTAGAAGCGGAGGAAAACCTAAACTTGACGTGACCGTGTCGTTGGCCAATATCTCTGAACCCATTCTGCAAAGGTGGGTGTCGTTTTTTCAAAGTGTGATCGCAACATAAGATTAGAATGCGCCTTATCCTCAACCTGAAAACTCTCTTCAGGAGACCATTCAAAGGATAGCAATTATTATGTGTAAGAAATGCAAGTTTTGGTTTTCAACATTATTAAGGATATTTTACATGTAGTAGTTGGTCTCTAACATCTCATAACATGCCAAGACATAAATGGTTTATCTAACAAACGATTTATTACTCTATTTTCTTGCTTTTCTTTGCAATTTTTTTTATCTTAACCAGGAGCTAGTTTTTTTGACGTTTTCATTTTTCGACAGTGGCTTAGTCACCAATCACCTTATTATAGCTCACAAACCAAGTTCTCGAGGGGCAGCCGCTAACATTGTTGTGAGGTGGTCATTTCCTTCAACACTCAAATTCAACTCTGCTCAAGCAATACATGGACCACAATACACTGGCTTGGTTGACCACGAATCGGCCTTAATTGTGAAGGTAACATCACACTTGAATGGAATTGTAGCTCATTCTGAACTGCCGGCAATGTTAAACTGGACTATTAACCTAACGTAGAAATACTAAAGAATCTTTCGTCTCTTTAGAAGGCCTTTCAAGCTCTGTGCATTGGAAGGATAATTTGGATCTGATTTTCTCACTGAAATTGATAACCTAGCAACATAACTGACTTTGCTCTTTAATTTGGGATTTACCCATGAGAAGAGACCTCTTTTCTTTAGATTATAATTTAAAAGGTGTTTAATAAAGTGTCATCCCAATTAAGGATGCAGATGATAATGGCCCTTTTGCATTCATCAACATTTATCGATTTTAGTTTGTGCAAATGGCTCCTTGTGAAAATATCTTCCTCGCTGTCAAGTTCCATGTTGATCAGCAGAAGATAACCTCATCTGGGAAGACTGCAGAAACGTCGATCTTTGTTACAGTAGAGTACACTTGGGAAGATGAAAGTCCCGATGCAGCGCCACATACTGAACAAGCATACTCGACTTTTGTGTACTACGCGCCAGGTTAGTAGCTTTTAGCTTAACGTAATAAAAAATAGCAAACAAACAAAAGGGCACAAGCACAATAAAACAAAGTTTACTTTGTAGAGCTGTGGATAAAGGCAAACCAACCAAATCTGGCTACCTGAATGAACTTAAAAGCAAGAAGCTAAGTTAGACAAGTAGTATTGGAAAGTTTTCGTTCAATTCTTCAAAAACAAAACGACATGACATGTTTTGAAGGTACATTGGTCATCGTCAGTGTGACAGTTATGAAACAAGTGTTGAAGTTTATAGCGCGCAAGTCACAATGCGTACGTTACATGACGTTACAGAATATTACGTTGCGTTGATTCAAAGTTACAACGCAGCTAGAATGCACGTGCACTAAAATGGTTGTTAGTCAAGGTGCCTACAAGGAAAGCCTCAATTACAACCTGGCAAAATTTGTAAGCAACCTTCTCCAACCACACATTCCATCTGAGCATGTTGCTTCGGATACTGCTTCACATTTGTTCGTGATATTAACAGGTTTTCCATGAAGGGGAATTATATGGTCTCGTTTAATGTGGAGAGTATATTTGCCAACATTCCCTTGGTTGAACGTATTGACCTGGCGGACAATTACATCAACAAAGGAAATCCAGGCTTCAAACTCAGCGCCTCTGACCTGAAAAGACTTTACTCTTTTGCGACCACCGAAACCCATTTTTTGTTTGAGAGCACATTTTACGATTAGATTGATGGTGTAGCTATGGGCTCCCCCTTAGTCCCCGTTCTTGCCAATATATACATGGGACACCATGAGAAGCTGTGTCTGGAACAATACAAGGATTCTGCAGCATTATTCTACTGTCGTTATCTACACGACACATTTTGCCATTTTCCCTCGGAACAGGATGCTGACCTTATCTTTATTTTTATTAACAGTCAACACCCAAAAAATTATTTCACTATGGAGAAGGAAATTAACCATGATCCACCCCACTCGATGAGCTATTAGACAATAAAGCCTCAAACTTCCCTGTCACCACCACTTATCGCAAAAAGACCTTCACAGGTGTGCTTACCAATTTTCTGTGTTTTACACCCCTTTGCTACAAAATTGGGCTGGTCAAAACTCTCAATTGACAAGACGTTTAAGATCAATAACACCTGGTTGGGTTTTCACAATGATATTCAGAAATTAATTGAAATCTTTCGTAAGAATCTATATCATGAACATGTCTTAACAGGTTAATCAATCGTTACATACCCAAAGCAGGAGAAGGGGAAGGCAAGATCCCCTACGTTGGCCGTTTCCCGGGTATAACACAGAATAGAGTGCATTAACTCATCAATCGATTCTGTGAACTTTTTGATATCAGCCTTATGTTTTCTACGTTCAAATTCAAGCACTTGTTCCACGGGAAAGATCCTCGCCCTGAGAGGCTTCGTACGCTTAAAGAATCTATGTACATAAAATGGAAAATGCCCGACCTCAATCAGAAGGTGAAATATATTAATTTGACACTTTCCTTGTTACCACCTTCACCTACAGTCATTTTTGTTAGGTGCACGTGCATTTTAGGTCCGTTGTAACTTTGAATCCATGAACCGTAATATTCTGTAACGTAATGTAACGTATGCATTGTTACTTAATAATACACGCTATAAAATTCAACACTTGTTTTCGTAATACTGACGATGCCGGATGAACCGTCAAAACATGTCTGAAAAATCAAAAAATAGTCGTTTTGTTTTTGAAGATTTCAACATTGTTGCTGTTGTCTCGACCATATCTTCAATTCTCAAAAGTCTATACAGTGCCTTAAAAAGAGCCTTTTGTGATTATCGGGAGACATTATCATTTATGTCTCCTTTCCCACGCGTAATACAATTAAGTGCCAATATTCAGTTTTATGCCAACAGACGAGCTTCCTTTGCTTAGAGCGTCAAAACACAGATAAACCAGCCAGTGTTGGGATTAATATTGGCCATGCGTCATGGCCGCTTTTATTAATTAGTAATTAAATCCAATAATGTAAAATAAAACCAATGAATAACTATCATTTTAATTATTAAGCTCTAGCAAAGGTGAGGGCACTATAAGAAAGGCCAACAACAAGTTGAAAATGTACACAAACAAAATAATTGAAAAAAAAATGACAAAGATGAAGAAAGGGGAGGAGGTGGGTCGAACTCGGAGAGCGTGTCAAGTCTGAGACTGAGAGGACGAGCACGAGGCAATGGCCACATTTTATACTGGCAGTTTGAAGTCGAGGCTAAGTACTTTTCCGTGAAAGCTCGTGATTATTGCTCAATGTAATTTTTATTGTTACTTTGGTCACAGGATAGTCTTGTGACTCTTGCTCAATATTTTTATGTAATGAGAATTAGGGTTTTATCGAAAATATACTTCCAGTCACGCCCCGAAACGATGTTCCACCACAACTCCCCCACAGGTCTATACCGAGTTAATTAATAAGCCTAGTTAATCTATTTAAATCACTAAGTAGGCAGAAGTCATAAAAGTTTTTATTTGCCGGCAAATAAATTCCTTTTCATTGGACCATGTTTCATTATGACGTGTTTGATGTCAGGGCTTACCTTAAAGACAAAATAACTGCGACCCCCTGCCTGTGACTGAAGCAGTAAGAACTTAAGATGAATCTCTTATCAAATAGGGCATATACCCAGGGATATCCTCTCTGAATCTAAAACTTTCCTCTTTCTTTCGGTATCAAGTGTAATCATAGGTTTCTAAGCCACCAAAATGATCAGGCCACACACCAAGGTTTCAGTGGATGAAGAAATATTGAGTTACAAGGTTTGTTCCATTGCATAGATCATCAGAGTATCGATTCATTCTGCTTTGTCTAGTGTGTTCCAGTTTTCGTCCGTTGGGGATGAGAGACGGTAGGATCAAGGAAAGTCAGCTATCTTCTTCGTCTTACATGAAGACCCAACTGAACAGAGTCGGAAATGTTCCTTACTATTCCAGACCTGGCTCTGTGGGTGTGTTCATGGTGGAAGAAGGATTTCTTCAGTTTGACCGGAATCATCGACTTCCGCTCCAGGGTTAAAGTTGAAGCGGTAAGTTAGTGAGCAAACCAGGAACGTTCCGAGGCCTGAGATGACAACGAAAAAGCAAACAAATAAGCGAAGCAAACGAATGAAAAGACCTTTCTTCATTTGCGACAGCCTACCTTTAGAAGGGACACTAAAAGTGGGGAATACCTACACTGCGAGAATAACTCGCTTCAGATGTTGCGTGAAACAATCTATTCTTCACTTGAAGGTAATGCGTGGAAGTCATTAATCAGATAAATAACGCTATTGTTTATATCTATTAGATAAAAAATCTCAGCGATGATATTAGTGGCATCATCCGATTTTGCATTGAGCACTTCTGTAACCTTTTTTCTAAATACCGTCAGCCTTTATTTCGTGGTCACCTGTACACTGCTACCTCAGTAAATGTTTGAGAAAAAGTCTTCCTTCTTCCAGCTTTCCATCAAGGGATCACGTGACGGTCGTGTTAGTTCGTTCCAAGTGTCCTTTAGCGATGACGAGATAATCTGGAAGGTTTTAAAAGAAAAAAGAACTGGGAAGGCAAAGGTAATTATAAAGGTCTAGCGTAGATCGCTATTTAAATTAGCACCCTGACCCTTAATGTTCATGTAAGGCAACTGCACTGTGTAGTGAAAGCTTTGTTATGTTTCTAAGTATGGTCAGTAGATTCCTCCTCCCTTCCACAACATTTCTTCTTTTGCATTTATGCTGTGTACTCAGAAACTTCAGAAATAAAGTAAATTAATAAAACTCAACAGAAAAACGACAAAATGATATAAAAATGAAAATGTGCGATAACCGATCTGCTTTCAAGGCCATTTCCCTCGGCAGTTTAAATATCGGTCAACATTAGGTCTTGATTGGTTACAAAGGCTACAGTGGAGGGAAATTCAATGTTACAATACCTAAGGCTATGAAAACGCAGTGACATGAATATACATCAGTCGTACACTCCAGATAATGGGTTTCTGGTCTCCACAGGCTGCATAGGACTAAACGGGGATAAATGATATTTGTGACTCATAAACACTTTTCTATATTTATTGCCAACAGCCATTAATTTGAACACGTTCATACATCGTAAGCCACAGTGGTAAGATGGGAAACAAGCACAGAGTACTCAACTTTACAAGCCCCTTTTGCCAAAAAAGTTAATTACCTAAACGAGTCAAATATCCTCTCGCATTTTTCCCGACGACATCAAACTTTCCTCGCAAAATAAATTGCTAAACTCATAATATTCAGTTGAATTCCTGTGTGAAATTGATGCTGCTCTCATCTTAAATCGATACAAGTAATTTTCTTTTTCTCCTTTATTAGGAATTTCCAGCTAATGACAAGTCTACTGCTGGAAAAATTGTAATTTTCAAGCCACCAATCGTCAGCCAGTTTTTACGAATCAATCCGCGCTCGTGGGTCACTAACGTGTCAATAATGGCGGTCGAGTTTTATGGATGTTACCTTCAGGACAAAAGAAATGGTAGGAAGTAACTGTATGTTGTTTGCACAAAAGTAAAACTTTACCTTGTTCCGTCTTCTTAGCAATAAACAGCAATTTTAGACCATCATAAAAGGGGCACTGTCACCGAGATATCTCTGCGTTTCGGTCAACACTGTCGAAATATTTAACAAGATCCTTCTCCTCTAACACTAAATTTCCTCTATAGAACGCCGAGAGGAAATATAAAGTGATTTCTCGTAGGAAAATCAAACTATAACCAGGTTTTTAGCGATTCATTCAAAGATACACAGGAAGAGCATGAAAACATGGACAATTTTTCAGGTTGCAATCTATTTCCATCCCAGCCATCCACAGCCAAACCTTGGAAAGTGACGGTTAAAGGTGCACTGTCACAGACACTGTTCAAATATTTTACAAAGAACTTTTTTTTCTAATATTACATTGCTCGTAGAACACTGTGAAGAAAACATTGAGTGATTTCTCTCGGCAAGAACAGAGTATAATAAGTTTTTAGCAATTTATTATCTATGGACACAAAGAATCTGATTTCAAGTTGCAATCCATTTGCATTTTAGTCATTTGCAGCCAAAAATAGTTAATAATGCTTTCTGTGTACTAGAAGGATACTTGATAACCAAACGAGACTATTGTTCTAATGTTTTAATTGATAAGAATATGTTTTTGGTTATTCAGAGAGAGTGAAATTGCAAATAGATAATATGTAGAATCCATATCTCAAGTCACAAGTACTCAACCCCACACAGATTCATAAACGGCACAAGAAGCCGCCATGTTTTATTACGTGCACAACACATTGCAAAGACCCCCCTCCCTCCTTTAAAATTACACTGCCCTCCAAGTAAGGACACCCCAAAAAGTACATGGTATTATAATTGTGACAAATGCTGCTTAAAATAGAAATGTTTGAGAATGCAGTAAACTGTTCAATTTACAGGCTAATTAAAAGGTTATACCCAATCCCCGTAACGCTTTGGTGCTCTTTTTCTCGAAAGTAAGACCGGTTTTCTGACTTTTCACTTAGCTGTGGGTGTAATGGCTGACGACGTGGTTTTCTATGCTGCTGTCAGCGCTGGTGTTTTCACGAGGCCTAAACAGCCAACGTTGTCACTTTGAAATGGATTTACAGACTCAACTGGCTTAATTTGTAGTACCTCGACGAGTGTGTTTTCTCCGTTCGTACGAGAAACGGGCCGAGGCTCTCTAAATCTGACCCTAACGGTTTTTCTGCCATTTCCCCCGTTGGCAGCAATGGCTGCCAACACATCGGGTCTCGAGGCACTTAAGCTCAAACAGATTCATAAACACAACAGCCGCCATGTTTTATCTCTCACACTGCACATTGCAAAGACTCCGTGGGAGGCGGGGTCGGATGTTGCAATCGATTCCTAACAAGGGTAGATACAAGTCCGCTACAATAGCATTGTCCTCTTAACATATGGATGAATGCATCAATATGTCGAATATGTTTAAAAAATGGATTATACAAGTTTTGATGTGTTCTGTTTTTCGGGCGATGAACCTCTAAAATATATTATGGAATGTAGATTAGTTCTTTGTATTCGTTTTATTTTAGTTGATTGCACTAATTTACGTTTTATAGTGCCACGCCCTCTGGGTATGGAGTCTGGCGCCATCAAAGATTCTCAGATAACTGCTTCTAGTGAAACAACAGGCGGGACACGGGATCAGTCCCGTCTTAATGGGGGACCAGAAAAAGCGTGGTGTGTTAATGAGACGGATTCCATCAGGAAATTGACGATTGACCTACAGAGAGAGTATTCAATCACTAAGGTAAAAGATTTAACATATGTATCTTTTACATGTCTTCCGAACAGCGTCTAAGTACCCTGCAAAAGTGAAGTCGACACAGTTTTCAACCACTGAAAAGTAAATTGCAGACAATTAGCTATTATGTCAATGATAATGTTACGGTATTCGATAAATACTATAAACCCCGGTCTTTGAATGATTCCCAAACAGCAGTTCTTCACATTCAAACAAAAGAATGAGTTACGGGTAAACGGACAAAGTACTTAAATCGATTACTACTTCACGTGTTTCATTATTGCTTTTATAGAAAATTCAATTTATTTTTACTTTTGAAGTGAGCCCTCTTGATGAGTTCTTTTTTCTCTCAGGGCAAACTTCGAATAAAATATGTTTTAAATAAAAAAAAATTATTTTAAGCGGTTGAGTGTTAGTATGTTTCGGCGTATTTTACTGAAATTGGGACCTTTATCGGGATCCTGGGGGATCTTCCCATTGCACTGAGACGTCAATATAAAGTCGTATTGCCGTCTCAAAATGACGGTTTCTGATTGGCTCAAAAACTGTCATGTAAGCACGACAGCACGGCACTTAAATGGGTTTGGCGCGCACGGATCAAAATTTTACTTCTGTGAATGAACATGCGACGTTGGATGGTGTTGTTTATTTCTTTTCATTTGAGTTTACAAAGCTTCTGACACTGTTCAAGGACCACTTATAATATTTTTTTGTGGTGAACATGTACCATGGTACAGCGGATACAACTTTTTTCTTGAAGGTAAGCGAAAAAGAGTGATTATAAATTCGATGAAGAGAAATTTACTTAATAGACTTTCTCGAGTGTGAAAGCGGCCACGGTAAATAACAATGAGCTTAAATTCCAATAAATGATGGCATTTTCAAAGCAAAAGGATCTGTTTCTTTTCTGATGTCTCTTATATCTAGAAAAAATTGCTCCAAGAGCGCTGCTGCGTTCTCTTTCATGGCTCAGGTTTGTCAATTTGATCTTCTTGTCGTAGCGCCGAACGGCAGACTCGGTAATTTTTACAGTATTCTTCGCCGCTAAGTTTCTTTCAAATTTCTAAATCTCCACGGCATCTAAGCTAGGAAACCAATGCTCTGCTTTCGTTTTTGGGAACTAGTATGGTTGCTTCTTTATTCTTGCTTCTGGTTGTGAGGTTTATTCATCACTGTTTTCATGTTGTTGTTTTTGTCTCAGCGGTAACAAATTTTCGATAACATTTGCTGGTAAAATGTTCAAACCTACTTCATCAATGGTGGGTGCTTTATGGACTGTAAATTTTTGCATTTTCTTTGTTTTGACGTAGAAATTAAAGCCAAAAATTTAAATAACCCGCCCCGAGAAAAAATTTCGCGCACGGATATTACCATGGCTACAGTTTAACTGAAGTAAGAATTTATCTTTCAATCAGCGCACGATTTGGACTTTATCCGTTTACTCTCTCCAACAAAATGTCAGTATCGCGATAAAAAACTAAATTCGCTTTTGAGACGGCAATACGACTTTATATTGACGGCGTTGGGAGAAAATATATTCCGTATTGGGCTCCGTCGCTTCGCGACTCCGCCCAATACGGAATATATTTTCTCCCAACTAGCCGTCAATATAAAGTCGTATTGCCGTCTCAAAATCGAATTTAGTTTATAGTAACACTTGTATTTCCGTAAGGTTTAATATTTGTATCGTTTCTATCTACACGTTTTTTTAAATCTATTAAAACCTAGCTCTCTGTTAGCTGTAAGATGTTTTTCGCAGGCTATATGCTCTGAATTTTGCTTAAAATCAGAATGTTGCCATTTACTGTCAAGTGTAATTACATAAAGGCTTTTTTTTACTTCAATAGGTTTCAATCCAGGGGAAAATGTGCCAGCCTGGCAAAGAATGCGAGATGCCTCCTGAATTCGTCTACCTTGCATTTGATGGGGTTAACTATGAAGAGAATGGAAAGAGGAAGGTATATTGAAAAGACAAAAAAATAACATTTGGGATATTACTACAGCTTGTCTGCTGCTCAACAATAGGGCTCTCTAAATTCTGAGCTACACGCCTAGCTTGTCTACTGACCATTTTTCTCATAGGATTGCTAACTAGATGGGAGAAATGTGCAGTCGCCCTTTACTTCTACCAGTCAAGGTCGTTTTACTTTGTACAGTCAAAAAATCCTTCCGTTAGCGATTTTTTTTAGAATTATACAAGGAGGCTGTTCATTAGTTTTAAAATTGGTTGAGTTTGACAATGAAAAAAACTTGAATCACTAAGGTAACAGTTTTGTTCTAGCTCCAGCTCTCACAACAAACCTGGCCACTCTCCCAGAAACAACAACGCTAATTAAAAGAAACGATGATGAACAAATGAATCGTTCCATGGTGCACTAAGCGCATATCCTGCGTGATCAGAGAATACTGTTATGAAAGTAACTTGGGCAGCGAACGTGGTAACTATGAGGAATAATTCCATGGAAAATTGTCGGACACAGCAGAAAAGAATATTGGCGATCAATACGAAGTCGAGGGACTTTAGAGGAGACGTATCCGGGGTATGGCAACGTGCAACAGCAACGTCAAAATTCAACACAAATGTTAATTATTGTTGTTATTGGCTTTTTTTGTAGCGTTTCCAAGGAAACCCAGTTGGCCACGTAATTACACACACCCTTGTCGTTCCTCAAAAAGCCTCAAGAGTGACCTTTGACCTCAGCGGTACTCAAGGCGAGAGATGTATGCGAGTAGAGCTTTATGGGAAACCCGTCGAAGAAACAGGTAATTGTTGTGTAACATCCATACTACGTGTGAACAGAATTTGCTGGCTGTGGCATTGAGGTTGCCCTTATGGAAAGATTTTAACAAAATCATTTGAGGAAAAGATTGGCCGTTGGAATAAGAAAACCCTGGCCTCTGTAGCGGGCTGGTTGTTATAGACAGATCTGTTGCGGCGGCATTCTTCATGAATGAACTCTTTTGTTTTGGAACATTTTTTTGTGTGTCACGCTTGCATGTCGTTTTCATTATTATTCTGTTAGTTTTTTTTTGGATAACTTTGTGTATTGTTCCTTAGTTCATTAGTATAAATTCGCGTCTTTCCTTTTTATTCATTCTCGTTTGTGCTTTGGAGGATACTTTTTTAGGTTTTGCGTTTTTTCCTACATCGCTTCGTTTGTCCGTTTTAAAGGCCATATAACGTTTGTCAGTATTATTTAATTGCCTCGCCATTTCTGCTTAGTTTTATTTTTTTTATATTCTTGTGTTTTGGTTCGTCCTTTTGCTGTAGTAACTTGTATTTTCCTTGTTTATTTCTCTAGCAACCGTATCGAATATTGCTTTCGCATCGTTTTTCGTAACGTTTACCGCATCGGATATTTGACATTAAAGAAGTTTAAGAAACGCGTTGGAGCAATGGTTTTTGGCCCCTTCAAGATCTTTAATGCTTAGATGTTTAACAAATTCTTATATGGACTACATATATCTTAGCCTTATTAGCATTAATTTAGCATAAATGACAAAATTCGCTACAAGTAAATGCACTCTATCAATTAAAAATAGTTAGGAAACTTAGTGCTCTCCGAATTTTTGAGAATGATATGTTCCATTGCTTATTCAAGAACAGAAAATTCAAAGTATCAAGATTGTACAAAGTATGTATGACGGGTTGGCAACTCTTGCCATTCAGACATACATTCCTTGTAAATTTCAGAATTTTAGAAAGCTAATTATTAAATTAAGAATATTTAACAAATCGTACTGATATTCGCCTTGTTTAGCAAGTCTGACATGCTCTCCGCTGATTCCGTGGTGTCCATTTGTTTGTGGTATATAGTTTGATACATGCTAATGGGACAAACTGTAAACAATGACCTCAGCAAAGATTCTCCTATTCGACATGAATAACATGGTCTACATCCGTGATCCTGAAGGCACTAGATGTTTCTATTGCCGTCAAAACCAGCCACCAGTATTTTATCAAATCAGTGTAAAAGATTGACTTTGAGTGTATTGCATTTAATGCCAGTCATCGAAGAATAAAGTAAACAAGAGAGAGCTGAGATTTCTTCTAAACCTCAGTTCATTCCTATTTTATTTTTTCAGAAAGTGTGACAGTCGTGAAGCGCGGGTTTTTGTGTGTAAATGACAGCAGCCAAACAATTGTTTTTCTGTGCTTTGGCGAATATGAAGAGGAGGGGTAAGGAGACTTAGGAAAACGTTTTCATAGGTCCTTTCCAACCAATTGAACAAAAACCAAAATGTTTCTTCACTTAGAAAGCCGCTTCAAGAAGATAATTCACGCCTAAGATTGTTACATTGTTCATTAAACTCACAACGTCAGCTTTTTTTTTAGAAAATCTAAATCATTTAATGTGCATAGATCATTCTCTTCTTTTGTAATAATGTAACAGTTGCTAATAAAGTGAAGGTGTAATGGCTCGAATGTTTATCTCATCAGGATTCCAAGAAGCACGTGTTTTCGGTTAGTTAATCATGGTGTGTCCAGCACAGGTAGGAATTTTAGTAAGAGACCGACTAAACAGTTTTCAAAATAGGATTCAGAGGATAAGGATCCTAAAAAACTTGATTGTCAGCTGGTTATAGTCAAAGACGACAAAAATGTCATACACTTACTTGATATTTCCCATTTGGAAACTATAAAAAAATTTAACCTCTGGTTTCAATTTATAATAGTTTTTTTCGTTTCACGTTCGCTGACTGCGAAAGAAGATTCAACGTCTAAGAACAATTCCAGACACTGCTACAAGGTTTCTTCAAATTTCCATTTTCGCCTTTTTCAATTTAATGCCACCACTCCCCAACATCTTCTAACTATTCAAAATAAAATAAAATTTATAATTAGTCGTCTTAAGTTTCCGAGCTCGGAAGTGTTTCACCTTCAAGACATATCTTGACGATTGCTAACGAAAATTATGACCCTCACGGTAGATGTTCATATCTTATATTCTTATTATATATACAAAATGAAACGCAACATATGACTCTCATTAATTGCGTTTTAAGCACAGGTTACATTTTTCTGTCCGTCTCTCTATGCGGATTAAGCTTCGGCAGACACTATCTTTACAAATGGCCCGTATTTTTCCTTTTCGTTAGTTTAGGCTTCTCGGTTTAATAAATGTAATGTAATGTAATGTAAATAAATGTGTAACATCTGCTTGTACCACTGTTTTAACAAGAAACGTTGTTTTTTCTAGGTCTTGATCCTCGTTTGTTTACAATTCTGGCATTCGATTCTCAGAGAAAGCGTCTTTACGGTGTAAGCAAAAGTGGCAGGCAGTACATGGAAAGCACAGATATTTATGGACTTAATTGGCACGTGATACATCCAACGACGTGGGCAAAAATCAGACAGACGCCTGGAATTAAATTTGTCCAGGAAGTTCCTTTTATACCTGAAACTCGCTTTACCAGGAAACCAGCTCCAAAAATCAACGATACTGACAACGAAGGAAATATTTGGGGAGGTAAGCCACGGATATTGCAGTCTCTCTCCTGGCCTTTTAAATCTGGAAATAAGATTAAAGGTCGAGAAGGGAATTTCAAAGACCGATATTTGAAAAATGTAATTTTGCACAGAAGTGGTGGCTGATAACTCTGTGTAAAAGGACAAAAGTCGTGGGAAAATGTCCTGGGGGTTAATGTTTACAATGTACCCTTTTAATTAACGCACAGTATTCAGCTACGTCAGTCTAACCCTGTGATTTTCACTGGTTTGTTTGTGGAAAGAAGAATTATTAAGACGGTATTCATCTTTACCACTTACCTATAAAAGCATGAAAATATCTCCATGATTTACTGGAGGATACCCTAGGTTATCTCTCAAAAGGATTGCTATGGTGTTTTTTTTTCTTCATAGGATCATCCCTGGGTCTTCACATTTATCCTTCATCTGGCAACAAATGGCTTTTGGTTGGCACATGGCGAAATCACGGTAAATAAAACTTTGAACACTTAAAACCAAAATATTAATAAAATAAAAACTAAGCGTTTGGGACAATTGAATTACGCTAAAAATAATTGCAGGAAATTTTTTTTTTCAAAATTTGAATTATAGTTACAGTACGTAAGATGGTAGAATAAATTGTTTCAAGCATATACACGAGCGTTATTCAACAAACAGATTGCATTTGGCCGTGCGTGTGTACTCTGATAATAACGCACGAGTGACGCCAAAATGTGGTAAAACAAAGAAATAAGTAGCGAGCTGTAGGAAAGTAGCGTGACTGATGTTCTTGCCATGTTTTGATATCCGATACGCGTTTTCAGAGTACACACCCACGACTAAAAGGAGTCTTTTTGTTTTTGTGATTATTTGCGTGAAAACTGAAGGGAAATATTTGGCTTTTATTATGTCAAGAAACGCGCACATGTGCAAAGACAAGGATGGAAAAGGTTATGATTGGCCAACAATTCGTGCATCTGTACCTTAATCCCAAAGTCCCTTACACCAATCACAATTAGAGTCTTACACAGCCCATTACATAAAGGCGCTGTTACACTAGGCAATATTTCTTACAATTGTCCCGCAATTTCGTTGCGCCGTTGTGACAAAAATTGCATGGATCGTTGCATAGTGTAACAAGCCCTGAAATGAACATGCCTCGCAACGTTTTTGTTGTAGTTACCGTTGCACGAAGTAGAACCGATTTCATCTTCTTGCAACGATTGCGACAACAACAAAAATAAATTAGGAGACATGCGTCGTTTCAGGGCATGTTACACTAGGCAACGATTCGTGCAATTTGTCGCAACAAAATTGCGAGACAAGTTGCAAGAAAAATTGCCCAGTGTAACAGCGCCTTAATGGTGCTTATAAATACTCAGCCATTGATCACGGCATGAACTATTCCCACAAATGCCGACTTTGTTGAGACACCTTTCTGTATAATACTCCAACTACGCCAAATCTAGACGAACTACAAACTAGCAAAGAGGGCTGAGAGTGGTGTGGGTAAAGTGTCCTAGTGCCCCTAGACTCTCCCTCTTGACTATCTTCTTTAGTTTGCGTTCAATCATTATTAGCTGATACGTCAGGGAAGAATTTCTATGGTGTTTTTATTTTTGTACAATTTTTAGACATAGATGAGTGTTCCAGCAGCCCATGTTTAAACGGAGGAACGTGCGTTGACCATATTACCGGATATGACTGCAGCTGTGTCAAACGATTTCATGGGCGGCATTGCGACGGTCAGTATCACATTTAAAGCCAGTAAAACACGCCTAGCCGTCTCTACTAGTATGGAAGGGACCGTTTCCGCTCCTTTTTTTAAGGGGGACTTAATTTAAGGAAGAATAAATTAATTCATATGACGTCATAGGCTTTTGTCTTCATCTCATGGATAAAATGCGTTGGATTCTCATTGACGTGGTATTTATAATAATAGAATGATGTCATGTTCTATTTTTGGCTTACCAACAGGTTATTAACCGGTTTAAGGACGGTGCCTACTTTTGCTACTGCGTATACATTCTGCGCATCTGGAAATATTCAGGTTTCCTCTGGGTGGTGCTTACTAATAAAGGAATATTTTGGCACGGTTTAAAAACTAAGCGGAGAAATTAGAACCCAGCAAGTGCTCTTGGTAACCAAAATGAAAATTTGGGGTAACCATGCATTTTTCAGAGATTGTAAAGCTTCAATTAAAAAAAAAGCCATACATTGCTTTGTATTTTACGGCTTTTTAGGATAATTGTTGCTTAATTATCTCTAAAAAATGCATGGTTTCCCCCAATTTTATTTTTGGATTCCAATAGCCCAATAACTACGAACGTCTTATCCCGCATAGTCATAAACCGTGCAAAAATACATCTGTATTAGTAGGCACTGTCCTTAACAGAATTATCAACGATGTCGTGTTCTATTTTTATCTTATGCCAGTCATGGACGGTATCACCTATTTTAAAGTTAATTTTTTTAAAGTTAATTTTGAAGTTATTTTGGGTTCATGATTTCATAGTTTAGCACTTTCTCAATCTTTTTTCCAATCCAGTTTTACTGCTACTGCCTAGTTGCAAGAAATATAAATATTCTAACCAGTGAAATAGATTCAATGGTGAAAACAGTTTGCTGCCGGCCCGCATCTAATCTTTTCAAGTTGAAAAATCTTCACTCCGAAGTGTTTACGAAAGTACATTTATTTAGATTAGAGGATTGACCGAAGCGAAATGGGAGTGATTATTTTCATTTTCTGGTTCCCACTCTTACTCGGATTCAACTTTGAGTATAATTTGTACAGGTAAGAGTTTTGACGCAATGTTTTGGTGTGATAGTTTTAGGCGCACTAAATTATGTGTCTATTTTTATCATCTCTGGTTACTGCAAATCCTTATACAATGAAAGGAAATTACTTTTTCAAAGCTACACGAATTTGCCTTACCGGAACAGCGGGAAGTGGGGTGGAATCCACAAATTCCTCACGACCTCCAACAGTGCTCTTTACACCCACAGTTGGGTTTCTTCTTTGAAGGCCATGTCAGGAATGAAATGATTAATAACAAAACTAATTATTTTTCTATAAGTAATTATTAATTATTATTCTATAACCTTATTCTACCTTATTCTACAAACCACCAAGGACCAAAATTACCAATCACTGTATTGCACATGTTAAATTAGGGCCAATCTGAAAAAGTGTCTATTAGTATTTCGCAATTTTTCTTCCCCCAATAAGATATTTTACCACACATTTACTTTACAGTGGCTTGATTGTTTTATGTTCACACACCAAAGTGTCCCCGAACGTAATTTAACTTACGGAAATGAGTTTGCAATTGTGTAGTGGCTTTTGTCCGAAGCACACTCTCGTCGCTGTCCCTGTGATATAAATCACCATTTGCCGATCTCAGCGGAGCTAATTGAAGTAACAGTGCTGAATTCCTGGGTCACTGCCTTGATCGCCAACATCGTATGATGAATATACGAATGCAATTAGCGTTGGCTACGGTATGAAGGATCGATGAGGAAGAACTAAACCGTTTAAAACAAGAACTTTCTGAACAAGAACTTTCTCGGGCCACAAGGGCAAACAGGGCCATGAGGGCCACAATTTGATTTGTATCGTTTATCCCTTGGAGCGCGTGTGAGACACAGAACGTGGTTCGCGCATGGAGATAGCCCGCGCGTGCTATACAGTTTATCAATAATATCATGTTCTATCTTTATCTTATGGCAGGGTGGGTTTTATAACTGGTTTGAAAGGTTACGCGTGTTCCGTTTCACGCACTGTTACCCAGGTTGAGCTTTGTTGGAGATTAAACAGTTTTGTGAACCAACAAGACAGTGTTTCGTCGTCTTTGTTTATTACAGTGCTCCGAACAAGAATATTCCGGTTCACTGATTCCTTGCTGCTAAATTGTGCATGTTAATAATGTCGCGCACAAAATAAACACAAAGATATTTCACAATTTCTATATAATAATAAAGTGGATTATGTTTGATGTTTATGACCGTGGGTCCACCTTTTGTTACGTTTTCAAGGGTCAGCGCGCTTTTAGCTTTCAAATCGGAGACCAAAACTCTTGGATTCTCTCTCTTTTAACAGCCTGTTAGCCACTAATAATGCAAGCATTCAAGCCTAAATTTGCATACAAAATGCTATTAAACAAAACACATTTCTTTTTAATAACAGACCTGAAAATAACTTTATTCCCTTTGATTAGCGAATACAAAAAGTATTAACATACCCTAGATTTTGAATGAATGAAAGTACCTCTCAGGTCAATGTCTGAATCGCCATGTTTGCCTGCGAACAGCAGAGCGGAGCTTACTATTTCGGGTTTTTGTGAGATGGCCGCTTGCTTTAGGTTTGCTGTGTTGAAGAAGTTAAGGAGAGTAAAGAACAATTTTCCCTTCTCCTCCGTCTGCACTTTTTTTTTCTATTTTCCCCTCCCCTCACCTCCCTCATTTGTGTTTTTCCTCCTCCTCCACCACCACCACCACCATCAACAACGCCACCCAAAACCACCACGTGAAATGGAGCACGCGCAAACCTGTCAAACCGGGTATACCGACCATGACTGCCATAAGATAAAAATAAAACATGACATCATTGTTAAACTGAATTAGCACACGTCGGCTATCTCCACGCGCAAACCACGTTGTGTCTCTTGACTACAACTCAAATTCTGCCCTTGCGACCCTGTTGGCCCTTGTGGCCGAGGAAGCTCGCAGTTTAAAAGATTTAGTTCTTTCTAATTGATCCTTCATACCATAAACCGATGCTAATTGCATTAGTATTCATCAGCAACCCAGGAATTTAGCACTGTTACTTCAATTAGCAACGCTGAGATCGGCAAATGGTGATTTATATCACAGAGACAGCGACGAGAGTGTTCTTTTGACACAAGCCACTTAACAATTTGGCAATAGAACTCCAAAGAAACCCAAACGGCTTGTTCAGGAGCCACCAAGCGTTACAAAAGTTAATGGCAACAAAGAGTGATTCATTATAACTGCTGTTTTGTTAACAATTCTTTGATTACAAATTGAAATTTATCATTCTGCATTCTTGAGAGTGGCTTTGAAAAAGCAATTTCCTTTCATTGTATAAGGATTTGTAGTAAGCAAAGATGATAAAAATGGACACATGATGCAGCGGGCCAAAACTATGTCACCAAAAGTTAGCCTTCACAATTGTTGCACCAAAACATTGCTCCAAAACTCTTACCGGCATACAATTATACTCAAAGTTGAATCCAAGAATTCTTGACTTCAAGTGGAAATTATCATTCTGGATTCTTGAGAGTAGCTTGGAAAAGCAATTTTGATCGATTTTCTTTTCATTGTATAAGGATTCGTGGTAAGCAAAGATTATAAAAATGGACATATAATGTAGCGTGCCAAAACTATTGCATAAACACAATTGCTTTTAACCCAGGACCCATGTTGATAACAGTTTTTATAACT
The DNA here is from genome assembly GCF_977016875.1 of Pavona decussata. Lineage (NCBI taxonomy): Eukaryota > Metazoa > Cnidaria > Anthozoa > Scleractinia > Agariciidae > Pavona > Pavona decussata. Next base: position 88,274 of record NW_028145476.1, on the reverse strand, counting down.
GAAATGGTCATCCTGCATAAATATGTTTTTTATTTTTTATAAAAGTAGGCCGCCAAAATTATTACACCAAAACATTGCGTTAAAACTCTTACCTGTACACGTTATACTCAAAGTTGAATCCAAGTAAGAGTGGGGACGAGAAAGTAAATTATTCGCTCCCATTACGGTTCGGTCAATCCCAGCTCTTCCTCAAGCTGAAAAATAACAACAATCTACCCCAATGGACCCTTTCGTAAAGACTTCGGAGTGAAGATTTTTCATTTTTAAAAGATTACAGTCGGGCATGCAGAAAACTGTTTTCACCATTGAATCTATTTCATCGGTAGCGCATATTTATATTTCTTGCAACTAGGCGGCTACAGTAAAACTGGATTCAAAGCAAAGATTGAGAAAGGCCTAATCTACAAAATCGGTGATATTAACCATGACTGCCATAAAATAAAAATAGAACATGACATCGTTGATAAACCTGTCAACCCGGTTCATAACCTGTTGGTAAGCCTAAAATAGAACATGACATCATCTTATTAAAATAAATGTCACGTTAATGAGAATCCACCGCATTCTACTCATAAGATCAAGACAAAAGCCTATGACGTCATCAGCGTTAATTTATTCCCCTTAAATTAAAAAGATTCCCCCTGAAAAAAAGAGTTGTAAATGGCCCCTACCATACTACTCATACCTAGCTTGATCAAATATTAGGTAATATTTTTTCACCGTCGAACCTATGATACTATTATTATGATACTCGTTGATGAATTTCTTATTTGATTATTGCTTTACACTTAATATTATATAAAACACGAAGACGAGTATTTTACCCGACCTTTTAAACACGGAGAAGTGGTTTGAAAAGACAAGGCACATCCAAATAATTTAAGCCAACGTCGAAGTGTTCGGAAATTGGATGAAAAACTCATTCGAGTTTTTTTTTATAACTTCTTAATCAATTAATAATTCTTGGAGAAATACAAAGCAAAAGTTTACGAAAAATTTTATAATAATTAAGATTCTTTTTCCAAAAACCTTCCTCACGGGAGTGACTTTTTTTGTTTTCTCTTCATGAATTATTAACATGACGGGACGCACAGGGCTTCTACTGTAAGTACCGCAGAGAAATGCTAGGAAATTTTCCCAGCATTCCTTACATACTCTCACTAGGGTTCTTCGCCTTGTGGCCAGGAAAGGCATCATAATCTGTTTGAATGTCATGGACGATGTCATTGAATCAAAAATAGACCAGAAGGGGTCGATGGAATATGAGACAAATTAAATTGAAGTTACGATACTAAACACTTTCTTTAAAATGAAATACAGTGTGTTCGGTCGAGTCTTTCCCGACGCTCTTTAACGATGGCGGACTCCGCCTACGTCGATAATCGTGAACAAAAGCGGGGTCATTAGATCACGTCCAAACACGCGCGCAGAGAGAATTAAGCAGCAAAAAGAATGAAAGAAAAAAGACGTGAGTGAGAAAGAGCAAGGGCAAGGAATGCTGTAACTACAGCGGGACAGGACGGGAATGCCGATAAAGCAAGTTATCCCGCAAATGATGTGAGAGAGCGACTAGGGGTGTACCAAGTGTGAGCGAAAGTAGACCAGAAATGTACGGACTCATGGGTCGACTTATACATGTCATCAAGTTGTTATTGACTCGTCTAAAAACAGTTGTGACAAAGACAGTAAACAAAATTGTATTCCGCGGCTGAAGAATTTGACAGTGTAAATATACGGTTTCGATTATGACACAATTACGCACATAACAGGACACAAGCGACCGCTACTGTTAGTAACGTGGAGCAGAATTTACAAGCATTTCTAACATACGTTTATTGAGGACGCACGAGGATCTAGATTATTCCGTTTTGAGACCACAAAGTTGTCATAATCTGTTTTAATGTATGCCGAAAGAATATGATCTAAATTTAATCATCGAGCAAATTATGCGTTTTCTGAAATAAAATGCAATATTTTCTCGGAGTGTATTCTTAGGGCAGACATAAGTCAAGCGCCATATTAAATCACCTTGAGACACAGTTAGAAGAAACATAAAAAAGACAACGTGAGCTTGAGAGTGAAATCCTGAAAAAAAGCGATCGCACGAGTGTTATTGTCAACACAGTACAACAACAAATGCATTAATTATGGTGAATCTTTCAGAATTTGTATATTCATGGCACTACCATAGTAAACGGTAGCACTTTATTGGCTTAAGTATTATCATATTTGTAAGAAAAAAGTTGAGCCGGGTGGAGGAGTCTTATGTGGACAAAAATATCAGATCCCGTGGCATTTGGCAAGCGGTCCTGTTGTGACGAATTGTCTCATTTCCCCGATAGTCTGCGATACCAGATACACTAATTGTTTCGCAATTTTTCGAAGAGGCTAAAAGAACCCGAAAATTAAGTCAAACATTTGTACCGAAAAAAAAACAAAAAAACAAGTCAACTTCTAGACGAAAGCAAAATGCACACGCACTTTTCCATAGAAGAAACACCAGATTGGTCTCGCAGAACAAGCGTTATTTTTTGTGTGTGTTTCACGGGTGGGCGCAAAACGCGAGATGAACGCGCACTACGAGTCAAGGGGGACAACCTTTATTCTTGAGGAAAAAATTTATTTCATGTTATTTTAGAGCATATATGTAAGGGAGGTTATTCACCGTTCTGATCGATAAAAATTGACCGATGGCTGGTTGCACTGTTGACTGCATTGTCACATCATACATTTAAGGTAGATTCCAACCATTCTGATGGATAAACATATTAAGTAGCCGCATTACCGTTTTTTAATGTTACATCAGACCGTGTGAGGTGTGCCACCCGCCGTTCTGATGAATCGGAAAAATTAAGGGCCGAGTTGCTGCGTTAGCGTTTTTTTATGTAACACCAGACCGTATAAGGCGTGCTGCCAACCGTTCTGATGGATAAAAAAATTAAAGGCTGAGTTGCTGTGCTAGCATTTTTTATGTTACACCAGACTGTATAAGGCGTGTCACCCGCCGTTCTGATGGATAAAAAATAAAGGCTGAATTGCTGTGTTAACGTATTTTTATGTTGTATCAGACTGTATAAGGCGTGCCGCCCGCCGTTCAGATGGATACAAAATGAAAGGCTGAGTTGCTGTATTAGCATTTTTTATGCTGCATCAGACCGTATGAGGTGTGTCACCTGCCGTTCCGATGGATAAAAAATTAAAGGCTGAGTTGTTGTATTAGCGTTTTTATGTTACATCAGAGCGTATGAGGTGTGCCACCCGCCGTTCTGATGGATAGAAATTATAAAGCGCTGAGTTACTGTATTAGCATTATTTATTTTATGTTACACGAGTCCATGACACCGACATGACCATGACACTGGCTGTGCATTTTTCTTTTTCCTTTAGTTATTTTTACGAGTTTGCTTCATAGTCACTTCCTTCATTACTTCACCAGCTGTATAGTTTCGGGTCTTTTATTGCTTGTTTGTAAAATACTGACCTTACTGATAAAAGTGTTTTATATAGTCCCCTCATAATGGTTTTGGTCTGGTGGGAAACAGATTAACAGTTTGGACATTTAGAGCAAAAAGTGAATTTGTCGTGCCCCCTGTTCTGAAAGTGAGTATGGATTGTTCCATTTCATCCTAAGTTCAGGAGTGAAATTTTGAGGGCCGCTACCCTACACTATGAATGTTATGACGCCTACCCCCGGAACAATAATCCGAATGATGTACAATGCAAGATCATGTTAGTCGTGTTTATGTTAAGCTTGAATATTCAAAATTGTGGTTGTCTAAACAAATGCTCTTCTGTGATAACTTACGTATTCTTGGCTAAGCGAACCTTACCTTGGTTCTGTCCCTTGTATTTCCTTTGTTTCAATGCTTACCATTTCGCATAACACGCGCCAATTTCTTAGCAGAAGAAAACGTCTCTCAGTTTTTGTCTTCACATCTGTCTGGCCTCCCTTTCAATAGCGGTCCTTAGCAATCGCTTCCTTTTCTTCCTTGCTTTACGCATCTTTCTTTTTTTTCCTCTAATGAACTTCCACGCGACATTCGTGGCATGATCGATCACAATTTCGGAAGGGCGCGCTTTCTTCTCTTTCCTGCTAAACAGTACCGTAATATAATTCCGCGATCGCATTTCAAGATGCTTTTATATGTGCCTGCGTAACCACACAGTGATGCTTATTATCCAAATTCGAATAGAGGCAATAGAAACATTAGCTGGGAATGTTTTGTTCCGGAAGTGAATGTACAACTAGTAGATCTAAAGGCCCGGTCTAAAGGATGGCGATTAGTTTCCGAGCTTTGTGCACAGGATGCATCTGACGAAATTCAGGCTAATATTTTATTTACCATGCAATTGCAGCGAAATTCGCGAAAATCGATCTTGTTGATTCATGGCAAAACAAAGTAAGTGGCCAAACAAAGCGTCATACGATCTTGGTATTTTGCCGACGCGTCCCTTTTATATAATTAAAGGTATACATATATTTTTTGATGGGCATGATCAACAATTGCACGGTACCTCTCATTAGACGGTACGTACATAAGCACCGGCATGCCACAAACTTAATTTTATTCGAATTTATCCTCGCCATCTTCTTATATGAGGAGTAATGCGGTAATTTTCAATATCGAGTTACGATATTCAAAAACACTGTCCAGATCGCAAAGAAAGAAGTGAGAATAACACGAGCCGTTCATTCTATGACATATTGAATGAGATTATAGACGCCTCAAGGAACCACAAAGATTAAATCTCTGCGTGAAGTCGTACTTACAGTAGACTTCATCTGCGTCCCCTCATGGCCCATATATGGGAGTACCCCACCGGGTTATTCACCGACCGGGAGGTCCGTATAGGGAAAACTGTCGGCGTGGTCTCCGACCTAAGTCGGTGAATAACATGTTTACTTTTCTCTGTTTATTTAGTTTTAAAGATGATCGAGGCGAATCGGTTTGCGAACAATCTATACGCGCGCTACAAAAACTTGAATATCGCTGGAATAGGAGAGGATATTTCAGAGACGAACACGCCATTATTCGTTCAAGCATATTTTATTTTTTTATTTCATAGGCACTTTAAACCACAACGCTTATATAAGACTGAGAAACTTTGTTCATACTAAATTTGCACATTAATTTTGTGGAAACAACGCTTTTCCTTGTATTAGTCCACGAAGTCAACTTGGCGATTTAATATATTCAGTTCTTCTTATGGCTTTAGCAAAGTACAAACACATTTGCTTAAAAAAGAAATGTTGTATTATATATTAAATGCGAAAAGAGTGTTTCATCCGATTTTCAAACCTTTAGAAGTAAGTTGAAAACACGAGGCGCAGCCGAGTTATTTTTTAAACGGACTTCGAGCTGCTTGGAAATCGGAACAAACACTCCTTCGAGTGTTTGTTATAGCTTGTAAACTCATTAATCATTCTTGTAGAAATCAAAGAAAAAACTCATCAAAGTTATGATAATTTAGATTACATTTCCAAACCTCTTTCACGATAGTTATGTCCTTTCTTTTCTCTTCATGAATTATTAGGTTGCGTTCGATTGATTGTATTCCAGGATAAGAATAAGCGGAATAACTGCTAGAATTCTCTTTTTGAATAAGTCTGGAAAGGAATTTCTGCAAACGTTCGATGATCCACGATGATTTAAGAGTCATTTTGTACTCCAGTAACTCCAAAAACCTCTTGGAGGTATTTCTTCTTATCGTTGTAGGTATTCTTATTCCGGAATAGGGGCAATCGAACGCACCCTAGACGAGGTTAAAAAATGACAGTACAGTTGGTGTTTTGGTACCATCATCATCATCATCATCATCATCATCATCATCATCATCATCATCATCATCATCATCATCATCATCATCATCATCAAAGGAAAACAAGGATAACTCACTTTTTCGAAAACCTATTACTTTTTTTAATGTTTTAATATTTTATTCAGTTTCCTTTAGAGTACTGTGAACAATTATTTTGTCCTCTTTTTTTCAAATTACTACGGAGCGTGAACTTTGTAGAGCCCTCCAGCTACCAATAGTGGTTGTTTTGTTTGACATGCAGCTTACAGCAATAGCAGCATTGACAGCATAGGCATTGTTTTTCCTTTGTTAAAGCTGTTATTATGTTTTAAGTACCAGCATTCAAGGCTGTCTTTACAAACCTCGGTGCGAGTGGGAGACTGGGTCCAACATCACTCGGCAGTCACTACAGTGGCAAGGATCACGACGGTCAAGTTACTTTGGTCAGCGGTATACAACGATGGACTGTTCCGTACACAGGTAACTACAAAATCGAAGCAGTAGGAGCTTCAGGTGGATATGATATATACACTAATAGCCGTCAGTATCGAGGAAGAGGTGCTAGAATGATAGGCACCTTTCGCTTATCAAAAGGCGAAACAATTCAGATTCTTGTTGGTCAAGAAGGTGGAATTAACAGATACAGCTACAGTTCTGGGGGCGGCGGAGGAACCTTTGTAGTGAGAGCAAGCAACACTCCAATGATAATAGCTGGAGGAGGAGGAGGCATTCAAAATGCTTATTCAAGACATACAGAGTGCGATGCCTCTACCTCAACATCAGGGAGAGCTGGGTACATGTCATGGTCGGGTGGGAGCAGTGGACACGGTGCTAAAACCGCTGACAGTGGTAACTCAGGTAAGACTGTATTGTATTGCAGTCCACTTAATTTCTGTGTAGTCAGATTTTGTATTTGATTGGCTTTCTATAACTAGTTTTTCAGACCATATTTTCTTGTTTATTTTTGGGAAACCGTGCTTCCTTTGTGACTAGGTAAATTCAAATCGTTGATATAAATTGTTTAGCTACAATTTATTTTACACTGACGGTGTAGTTATCCGCGATAAAAATGCATTTTTAGTTTAATTGAATACCATCATATAACCTGGTCCATTTAAATAAGAGTTAAATGCAGACTTTATAACTGAAAACGTTTTTGTAATATGTGATTTTATACCCTGCAAAGGAAGCCTCTGTCTCAAACAAAACTCAGTTCTCCTAATTGGCTACATTCCTGTCGAAACTCGAAAAAAAAAAAACGTTTTTGCCCCGGTCATCGTAAAGACAGTAAAGGCCAATCCGCGCGTACCGATTAATGGGCCCGATCAGTAGGTTCAGTCAAATGGGCCAATTTATTCATTACAAATAGTCAGCGGAGTTCATTTTTAAATAGATAAGAGGATTAGTTTCTAGAGGAACTGTGGTGCTACGTCACGGTGGGAAAGTAGAAAGAAATGTTTGGTTTAATCAACCGAGTTAATAAGGTGATTTGGCCACCACAAAGAGATTCGAGTGCTGACGTTTCCAGCGTTAGGCTTTCGTCGGATTCGCTCTGACGAACGGGTAACGCTAGAAAAGCCAGCACTCGAATCTCTTTATGGTGGCCAAATCACCTTATTAACTCTCGGTTGATAAAACCAAACATTCATGAGTCCTATTTCTGTTTGTAGAGCGTGGGATAAAATCGGCTTGATTCAATAAAATCTCTAACTCTGCCACAGATTTGTATAACTGAGGCCAATTTTCGTCCGCTCACCAATTTTCTATGTGAAATTCGGCTAATTAAAAGTTACCTGTCAATTATTTTTACTTCTACCGGAAGAGGAAACCGTTTAAGAAAAAGCCTCTGCACCCAGAATTCTCTGTAAAAAGCGTTAACACGCAACTTCTACTGCCAGCTGAAGTGTTTTTTTGTTGTCGTTAAACGAGTAGACTTTGACCTTGTTCGCCTTCTTTAGTCCCGGTTTTCTCTTAATTTTCACCCAAGGCGACTTTCCTTGCTTCGCTCTCTTCAAATCCAAAACGGAACGCTGTCTCACTGTAAAATTTAGAACAAAACGTCGTGAACACGATGTAAACAAAATATGCAAATTTGTCGGTAATTCAAGATAGTGGGTAAGGCCCGGTTTACACGTACGACGCAAGCATAAGCATAAGCACAAGCATAGGCACAAGGATGTTTTCACGTACGATAAGCATAAGCAGTAGGTGACAAACACGAGCGCAGAAGCATAAAAATGTGGTACAGTCCCGCGACCAGACTGCCCTTTGGCGCAAGATTCGATTCTAACATGGCGGACTAGAATGTACGCTGACAACTTGTCACTGTTTTTCAGTTTCCTTTCCTTGCGCTTGTGCTTATGCTTGCGTCGTCCCGGTTTACACGTACGACGCAACTGACGCAAGCACAAGCACAAGCGCAAGCAAATGGAAATCGGTTGTACGTGTGTACCAGGCTTTAACTTTGCCGCGTAAAACGTCAACACAGCCCTGTATAAATTGGATTATGACACCCTCACTCGTTCACCGCTATTCCTACAAAACTTTTTTTCTTTAGGTAGCTCGCGTTCTTTCCAAGATTTCGAACTACCGTTTTCATTAAACCCTGCATCCCTTGCTTGTTTCAACAATTACCCAAAAAGTTGTTTTGAGAAAAATTCGACCTTTCTTCTCTATCAGTAACCTTAAGTATGATTCCAGGAACCACTTGCTAGTGGGGGATATTGTGTTACTGGCATCATCCACCAAAAATTAGCGCTTTCTTTACGTTTAAGCTTGAATATTTGCTTTTGTGTTCTCAGATGATGTTTTTCGTGGACAAAAATTCACCTTGTCAGTAAGTTACAGAGACGCGGCTGTTTCTGCGAAATCAAAGCAAAGTAATCACTCTGACCGGCCAATCACAACAAATTCAAACCGCACAATGAACCAATAAGAATTCAAATTAATGCTCAATTAATGTACTTAAATGGCGTCAAGAGCGGGAAAACGTGTGCACGATTTACCATTGGTTTTGGTTTTAGAAATTGCCTCCCAAAGTAATTACTTAAGTAAGACTCTTAAGACACATTTCATTTTTTTAGAAATAAATTAATTCATCCTTCCTTTTAGGTGGTGGTGGTGGTGGTTTTTACTCCAGTGGAAGAAGTTCAACGCAGTTCGGTGGTTCCATGGGTAACGGCGGAGAAGGCGGCAAAGGATTTCTTCAGGGAGGAGTCGGTGGAAGAGCCTTGCACTACAATGCTGTAGGAGGGTTTGGAGGAGGAGGTGGTGCTTACGGAGTGGGTGGTGGTGGAGGAGGAGGCGGAGGCTTCTCTGGAGGAAGCAGTGGAGATGATGAAGGGGACTCCTGTGGCGGAGGGGGAGGATCTTACAATGCAGGAAAAAACCAGCAGAACGAATGTTGCTATAACACAGCTGGACATGGTCAGGTGATAATGACATTGATCTAGATGGCGCATGCTCAGTTAGTCGAATTTAAGAGCTCCCAAACGCCCCTGTTTGTAAAGATGTTACAGAATATAATATAAAGCGTTTCTGTAGTTGTTTCTTGTAATGAGTTACCCCAAAAATTGAAACAATATTATAATCAACGGCGAAAAGGTATAACAATTAGAAAGTAATCGGTTTGTAATTGACAAGAGTGCTTTTGAATATCCGCTAATTGAACAACTGCGTGATAGTAATCCATCTTAGGCAATAAAAGCAATGGAGTACGTTTTTTTAATAAATGTTGAAAGTTATTCGTGTGACAGATGAAGAGCGCCAACGGATATAAGAAAACTGGCTAAATGAGGAACCGTGTCTGAGAGAGCGAATTTCCCGTAGGAAAAGAATTTGACAAACGAAGGTTATCATGACACTTGAAGCGTAATCACAGCTGCATTTTCTTCATCTTTTGATCACGAAATAAATTTATGTTACGAATTAGTTTTATTTTCTAGCTTACTTTACTGTTGTTTTTTGGCTTTTAACTAAAAACAACTTGCGCTATTTCGCCGATCAATTAGTAGGAAAAAAAATCAAGTGAAGACCTGTTCAGCAGGTAAAACGAGTTTTGGTTTATATTCATGTGCTAATTGCATTTGTTAGGATGGTCATAGGAGGAATATTTTAGTTTTGAACTGGCTTAGCGGTTTTTAGTGTTCGGGCTTAATTAAAATTGGTACTTGGCTCCGAAGCAAAAGATGAATAATCTTTTTCCCTTGCTTCATTCCCCTCAACCTCAGAGCGAAATTGAAATTGGCCAAGTAAAAACCATCTTATCTAGCAGCTTTTACTGACGTTTGGTCCAATTTGATATTAAGAATTTAATTACATAGTTTTTAAAATCATTAGCAATAGTAGGCCACTACTTTGTTAGGGTCTTCTTCTAAGTCAACAACACAAAAACTCTGTGTTGCTGGGACCACGTGCCCGAAGGTTCGTTGTTTAAAATAATTATTGGCTATAATTTATGTTTAAGATTGGTTGCCATGGTGGTTTGAATGTTAACGTTGAAGAAATTTGAAAAAGAAAAATTTGCTCTAACTTGCCAGCAACTTTTTTTTATTCAAATTCTAGAAATTTTGAACATACAGAAACCAATAAAAGCTCAATCCTTAACGTGCTTCAAACTCTTCGCCTTTCATAAATCTGAAATATTTTCATTTTACATCTCTTAAAGTTGTTTCTCATAAAATGGTGGAGAGTAGGTCACGTGACGCCCTGGCTTCAATGGGCCTCTACTTGTGTCACGAAGTTCAGTTCGATTGCTGGTTGGCCAAGTTTATGTGCATACTAATTAGCTACAAATTAATGTAAGGGAATAATCATTAGTGGCTTCATTTAAGTACAGAATCGTCTCTTTCATGAGGGTTTTAATTCTTTAAAGGTAAAAGTAAAATTTTATTGTCAGGAGATACATTTTAATTTTAAGTAGTGTTTAATTTTAATACTTGTTATGTTAATGATTGTAAAGCGTCACGGATAATTAGTGGAGGTTGGCGCTCTATAAATGGAATATTTGCCCAAAAATATAATTTTTATGCCTTCTTTACTCATTTTAATCGATGATGTTTACTCCTCCTTTTTTGTAACGCTGGTAGCAAGTTTGCATGACAACATCCGGGCAATGATGTAGGGTAATGGAAAATGCATTTTAGTCATGCCCCCTGTCATGCCCCCTAAAGGGGTTCTATTGTGTGACTTCTAGGCAATTATCGATTGCTGGGCATTCGCTTCAGACTCTCATCGAGTGAAAAGTGAAGACGGTTTCCATTTTACCCGCCACCTCCCCCTATTGCGACCTCTTGGGGCAGGTTTTTCTGTCACGCTTGCTTTTTGCATTTTTTGTGCTCTCACCTTTACTGGGCTGATATTGATTGTAAAGATTACAGACATCGAAGTCTTGGTATTCAATTAAAGGCGGCTTTGGGCCTTTTGCCCTTAGCCATTTTACTCCACAACGTGTCTTTTCTCTTCAGGAATGAGCCCAGTAAACGAACTCAGGCAATGCATCTGTAATTATAAGTAAGTGGCATGTTGAAGAAGGAATGAAACTTATGAAAAATAGCGTTTTATTGCAGTAAAAAATGTTGCTTACTTTCTTTGACTTGAACGATATTTAACAATACAAATATGCGAAAATTTACGACGTGTTTCATGTCATCCTGATATCATTTTTAAGTACATAGTATAGATACCAAAAAAGTGTCATTTATCCACTTAAATGCGAACAAATAGACAGTGATAGTTAAAATGTTCACCGTTAGAGTTAATTATCTTTATTTTTGTTCACCGTTTCATTCTCTCAATGATTTCAGGATTACATCGAAGGGCCGTATGTTATCGCCTTTTTATTGTTAAATATTTGTGCGAAGCAATTTAAACTAGATTTTCAAGACTGTTAAAATAACAATTGTAAAAGATGGAGGCATCGTTTCGTTATTTCTATTGGCTGAGGTTGTATCTAAATTGTGATTGGCTTAGTCGTGCTACAGTTTCCAAAGTAACCTACAAGATGATGAAGCTTGTTAAAAAGTTTTAAACAATGATGGAGACATTTCCTAAATTTAAGTTTTGCGCAAGTCCAGAATTAAAAAGTGAAAAGACACATTGAAAACCACGATCATTTCAGTGGCTTGCTTTATAAACAATTGGATCCGAAATTAGGAAGAAAGAACGAAATTTGTTTTAAGAAGAGAAGCTTAGATCTATTTTATTTCGCTGCAAAGACTTAACCCGAAAAAAACCCCCAAGTTACAAGAGTCAGAGAATGCTAGTAACGGTATAATTAAGTTCTCCACGAAGCCCAATGCACTCTAGGGAAAGTTCTTCAGTGCACGTGATTAAAAGAAGTATTCTTTCAAGGGAAAAACTGTATTAATTTGCCCTTGTCTCTAGAGCGGTAGTGGGTGATGAATGAAAAGAAAACATTCGCCCAACGATAGAGAGAACCACCACTCTTACAACCAATTGACTTTAGATTCTCGGGAACAGTGTCTAATTTCCAGGGCTTACGTACTTTAAAATGTGGAGATGATCATTGCCCATTCTTCGGTGAAATTTCCCGCGCAGAGACATTTTGGATTTTATGACGTCCTAAACTCTTTGATGGTATAACCTACATGTAAAGTTACAGGACTACTGAAAGGTACTTGGTTTAGTGTCAATTTTAAATAATCTAGGACTTCACATGGGATTTGTTCAATTTTCAATGTTCGGCTACCGTACCGCCGGTCTTACATTGTTCTCGACAGATTCTGTGTCAGTTTTACAGTTTTTATTTTAATATAATACAAATGAATAAGCCAAAAAGCTAAAATTGTTCCACCTTCATTTTTTTCACAATTACAACTATGCAAAATAGGCTAAAATCTTGCTTTAGTAAAGGAATTACTAGCTTAATGAGCGGTTTTCATTTGAGTTAGTTTTAATCCTTTAACCGAAGTGATCATTCCAACTAATCATAATAAACATAAACAACACAATCAAACAATGAGAACTCCATGCAAGTAAATGCCGACCATTAGGCTGTTGGCTTCAAACGCTTCAAGGCTTCAAAAAAAATCTTAATAAAGTAAAGCACAGTAGCATTCATTCTCATACTGAAATCATGTACAGTATAATAAACAGAACGTCAAGAATATACTGCACAGCGTTCATCGCAACGCAAGGAATATCTCGAAATATCATTCCATTTTCCTGTTGACTCTTTACCTTAACATAATTAAAGGACAACAAGGGAGAAGGGAAGATGCATAAGCTTTCATCTAAATTGTCACACTTCAAGATTGCATCGTAAAAGTTAATTTTTTGAAGCAACTTATATTTTACACGATATGATAATTACCTTAGAAAAGAGCACTACATAAATATCATTTAAAGTATCTATAGCTATGGCCATGGATCTCCCTCTCATCTCGGCGAAGAGATTTTCCAAGATTAATATTAGTAGACTGTGAAGGTGTACTTAAGTAAGAAATGCAGGGTTTATTTCGCTCAACAGGTCTTGCAAATCGGCGCTAAGAGCCGTTATCAGTCTGCACTTCAGAGAGCGTTTGTGAAGACATAGTGCCATGTGGGCCACTTGGTTGCCCTGGAAAATCTGAGAATGGCCTAGCTTTCCTAACGCAGGTGAGAACAAATGCATGCAACGACCTCAAGCGAAACCAACCAATCAGCAAGGGAATAAACATCACGTTCCGAGAATAAAGCTAGAATGTTTTGAGAAAACTGACAGATAGTGGAAGGGTTCAGAGGCTCCATACTAGTCAATCACAAATAGTGAGTTTCCTTCTCTGCAGATTAAAGTCGGTTGTGTTAAACTTGCTTTCATCAAACTGCCATCAGAGATTCCATCTTGACCCGTTCCGGCAACAACAGTTACTTCTCCAGACTCCACTACAAGGGGCTGATTTAGTCTTTCTAAGTAGTTTCAGTGAAAATTACTCTCTTGTTATTGGTTGTACAAATTCAATGCGCAGTTCCACTGGTTGTTGAACAATAATTATTATGCTTAAAATCGTTTTTGGTAAGGATTATATCCCCGTCGCTGAAAGCTAAACCTGACAGTGGAACTGAATTCAGAAGGTCGTCTTGAAAAGAACTGTGCCAGAAACGACTAGCCCACCACTTTTAACTTGGAAACAAACCATCATTACATTGAGTTCTCTCTCAGCAATAGTGAGTTTACGCAACAGGCTGACGGCTGAGGGAAAGGGACGGTGAAATATCGTTGTGTGACCAACATGACATCTTAGTACCTTCACATTTTTGGGCGATTTTTGACTAAAACTGGTGTTGTCTTATCTGTGACAACCTGAAAACCACCAGCAGTAGTAATGTTACAATCTAGAGTCATGAAACCTTGGCCGTCACGTTGGTCACATAAGGACAATTTGCCGTCCTACCACACCAGCCATCCTGTTGCGTAAACTCGCTATTAAGGTTACTTATGGGGAAGAAAGGTCGAATTTTTCTCAAATAATTTTTTTTAGATAATTGTTAAAACAAGAAAGGGATGCAAAGTTTCGTGGAAACAGCCGTTAGAAATCTTAAAAAGAACGCGAGCTATCTGAAAAACAAAGTTTTGTAGGAAAAGCGGTGAGCGAGCGAAGGTGTCATAATCCAATTTATGCGGGACTGTGTTGAGATATTACGCGGCAAAATTTACCCGCGATGTTGAATTACCGGCAAATTTGCATATTTTTGTCTGCATCGTGTTCATCGCATGTCACGGCGTTGTATGTAAAATTTTCCTGTGAAACAGCGTTCCTTTTTGGATTCAGGCATTGCGTAAAAGGTTGTTATGAAGAAAGCAAAACTAGAAAAGTCACCTTGGGTGACAGTTAAGAAAAAACCCGGCCCAAAGAAGGTCGAGAAATCATTTGACGAAACCAAAAAACTTCAGCTGTCGGAGAGCGACAAGGGTTCTTGGTACAACCAGTCAGATTTTCTATGACTGCCTCGGCAGTAGAGAAATTCAAGGACGAGAAATCGGATAATGGAGAGTCGAACATCAGTTCGGAGTCCGAAATCGAAGATGCCGGCGACAATCCAGCCACTTTTGCCGTTGTTGACCGGCTGAAAATAAGCAGCGACCCTCAGCACGCAGCCTCGTGTACTGATAGCGGTGAGAAGTGCGTGTCTCGTGTCAACTCCGCTGGGGCTGCCAGTTTCATGTTCTGCGTCTATCTGCCGTTTTCTTCTTTGTTTTGGTTTAGCCAGTGGCTTTCTCGCGCCAGACTTAACTTTTCACATGACGAAATCGCTTTATAATATTACAGTAACACTAACTGCTTACAGAACTCCCCAGGGAATGCTTCTTTGTGTTTGATTGGCCGGCG
The DNA here is from genome assembly GCF_977016875.1 of Pavona decussata. Taxonomy (NCBI): domain Eukaryota; kingdom Metazoa; phylum Cnidaria; class Anthozoa; order Scleractinia; family Agariciidae; genus Pavona; species Pavona decussata. The sequence continues at coordinate 73,146 of NW_028145476.1, read as the reverse complement.
GCGTGAGCGCGTTGACAAGTATTTTAACGAGGTGCGAAAACTCGGAAAATGTTTCGAGGCCGAAAACAAGGCTTTTGTTTTTGCGCGAATTCCCCATCTTCAAATGAATTAATGGGGTATGTAGATTTGCCAGATTTCAACGAAATTTGGCCAAAATGGTCATCAGATATTAATGCATCAAAGTGTGTCAGGCTTTTACGAAATTCAAAATATTATTCCCGTGACGTGTTAACATCTGACGGGACTACAAAAATTTTCCATTGTCCATCTTTAGGATGGGTTTTCTCACAAACCAATAGGAATAAAGAAAAAGCCTGACACACTTTGTTAGCCTATTATCTCCTGATTGATATTGTGCAGTCTGTTTGGTTTTGCGTCTTTACGTGAGAGTGGGTAATTCAGTTAAGTACACGTCGCTAGTATTGAGTTTGCAGGCCTCTGAGCGCTTATGTATCCAACAAAATAAAAAAACATTGATATTTTCGCAAACTTCAATTTGTCAGCTTTACAGTGATATATAGTTTTCCGTGGTTTTATCGAAAGCAGCGCGCGTACGCTAGATTTCCCTGAAGGCACTCGCGAAACATGGAAGTAACCTTAACAGTGAAACGTAGTGACAAAAATAGAACAAAGTACCCGAGCACGAACGAAAGGACCGAGCAGGCAGTTTACTTTTTGATCTTCATTGTTTGTCTCCTGGTGGTGTGGAAGTCAAACAGTATGAGCAATGGTCTAACCGCGTGCTTAGCTTGAAGCGTCTATTGACACGATCAAATGTTAAACGTATACATTAATACACACTGTTACACACGTGAAGAGTGGACATGAGTGGAGAACAAACATGCATGTAGGATAGAAAATTCTGTATTTTTTGAAATTCTAGGACTTGATTTTACATTAAAGGAGAAAAGAATATTATAGCGTGGAACCTTCAACAAATTCTCGGGATGCCTATCTATTTTGGCCAGGAGCTCTGGAGCCCCAATTTTTTATATAGGCTGGAGCCCGGGAGCCCTAAATCCCTTTGGGCCCTGATTTAAATGTGCGTTACATTGCAAGAGTTTCTTGTTTACTGTGGGTAATCGATGTCTTGTAGGTCATTGATGCGACATAAATCTGTGAAAATTGTTGCTATCGGATATCGTTTAGTTCCAGCATTCCGAGAAGGTATACTTGATACGTACCTCAGCGCGAAGGCTCATTTTCTTGTATCTGTCACAATTTTGACCGCCAAAACGTGCAATGGTTAAAGGCATAAAGGATCTCAAGGAGCCGAAGCTTGTGCCAACAGAGAAAGCTTGCTCATTTCTTCACAAGATTTCTATAGTTTTGTCTGTGGTTGCGATTCTGTTAACCATTGCGCTGTTCGTGAGACTCGAAACAGTGGTCCGTGAAACGAAAATGATGGATTCAAAGTTCTCGCAGGAAATTCAGCACGTCAAAGATGCTCTCAAAGAAGAAGCTAAACCCCAGGCCAATGCGAACGAGGACGTGGATGCTGCCATTGGTAGGTGCCTTAGAAGGCTTGATGTAGAGATTGTAGAACTGTAGAAGTATGTTTTAGAAATCCCGTGTCTGAGTTGTTATTTATGCATAAGAGGGTCGAAAGCTTTCTTTAGCTGAGGCAAAATACAAGACATTTAATTAAGTTTTGACCAATCGAATTTTATCCAATGAGCCACCACCCGTGCATCTCCGTACAAATGGCAAGTAGTGTGCAATGAATTATATTTTATTTGTACTTTTGTCCAATTCATTATTCGGAATGTAGACAGTGGCGTAGTATGAGATGATATTTCCGGTTTCCTGTTGTTAAATTCAATATAGCACACTTGAGTGTGTGTGTTTGTGCCTGACCCTGTTATTATATTCTTCATCTTCTCAGTTTGGCTGCCCTGTCTTTCTAGCCCCTTTGTGGTTATTTTGGGCAGCCAGTACTCGAATGGAGTACAAATAAGAGTTGTTGTTGTCATTGTAGTGCAAATGAATCCTTTCACTGGGAAGACTTTTCGGTCGGCTACTGGTCTTCTTTAAAAAAACCAGAAGAATGGATGTATTCTATGCTGTCGAGCCTCCAGATCAAGAATAACTGAATAAGTCACTTTCAGCCAGCGTTTTGGGAATCTCTTTTATGATCCATAGACTGGTATAATAATTACATGTATATATTACCACTAGCGTTCGGTCGCGTGATATGTCACAATGTCCCTAGTTATTCGTATCTAGGATCTACGATATCTAGTAACGGTAGCTTCATAACTTCTAAACAAAAATCTGTTGAAAAAACAAGACGTTCTATCTTTGCGACTAAGCGTTTATTTTTTTTTTATTATTGTAAGTTTCCGCTCGGGATTTGTAACAAATCATTCGATAGTCTTTTTTTACCTATCTCACTTTATAATTCAAAAGTCTGGGGAGCCTATGATAATATGAATCTTCAAATATGGGAAAAAGATTCAGTTGAACGACGCCATTCACAATTTTTCAAATATTATCTTGGGCTTAACAAATGGGCACCCAATCTGGAGGCACGAAATGAAATAGAAAGATTAGCTCTAAAATCGCGTATTTTTCGTAATGTATTACATTTTTGGTTACACCTTAATTAAAGCCTTTCCCGATAACAATATAGCTAGGCAATGCCTTTATATCTCGGAAAATCTTGCCCTATCAAACGATCAAAGCCTCATGAACTTAATAAAAACGCGATTGATAAAATATAATCATACAACAAGTACTAGTTTTTCTATTACTAAACAAAAATCCCAACTCATTAAAACAATATGTTTCCACTCTTTATTCGAATATAGAGACTCTAAAGCGCATCAAATAAAACTTATTAGGATGAATACTAAACTTAATTTTTATTCCAAATTTATAAATTATACCAACGGTTCTGATTGCTATGATCTGGTCAAGAATATGAGACACAGGAGAATTCTTGCCAAATTTAGAGTTGGAAAGCATAACCTTCAAATTAAAAAAAGGTAGACACACAAAGCCCTTAACACCAAGAGAGCTAAGGAGCTGCGAATACTGTCATTCAAAAAATGTAGAAGATGAGTGCCATTTATTTTTCGACTGCGTCTCATATGCTGATTTACGAGACAACCTTTTTTACGACATTAGAAAATATTGTGAAAGTTTAAAGAATTTATCAGACGAAGATCTAATTACATTTTTCTTCAATAGCGTAGACCCCGTGATTTGTAAAAAAATGAGCCATTTTATATATGAAGCATCCTTGAGGCGTGATGATTTGTTAATCCGTAACTTGTAATTATTACATTTATCATTGTTGATGTAATAGGTACCATTAATGTTATGTGGGAATGCCAATAAAGTATGTTATGTTATGTTACGTTTTTCTCGACCCTAAAAACACCTGTAATGGTGTAATGGTGTAGTGTTTAGGCGAATATGGGACTACGATTGCAGTTCGTGAGAGACATAAAGTAGATTTATTTTTTACACTGTTAAAAATTGTAAAGAAATACGTAAGAAATGGAGGTATTGCCCGGGAGGTATGCCTACTTCCTGCATCCTGTGGCGTGTATTTTGTTATTTTTTTTTCATCAATAGATCAGCACAGTTAGGCCTATTAACCAATAGTTCAACGCAAACAAAAACAAAGCGGAGAAAATCTGTTGTTCACATAATGACCTTATGTGAACTTTACGAAAATATTCTTTATCAATATGTGCTTCATGCTTATCAGTTATGACTGCCTTAACTTTGTTTATTTCTTGTATGTTAATGTCACTTTACTGTGTTGTACAAAGAAAGAAATCCGTGGTCATCAAAATAAAAAAAATTCTAAATGGCCTCTTGACACGAGTTGTTGCATTCAGGTTTTAAAGTTACAAAATGAAGTAATAGGAAATTGTTCTCTTTGCAGGTCTAGCGGGCAAAAGTGAAATTGTCCGTCGCAGCTTAAAAACGAACAGCAGCGACTTTGAAGGTTTGAATGACGTTCGCGATGGAATCAAGAAATACGTGGACTTGATCATTGTGAAATCATTGTGCATTGCTCCAGGAAGAGTTTGTCTGCCAGGTCCCCCTGGTCCGAAGGGCATCCAAGTAACCAAGGGTAAAAAGGGAACGCAAGGTTTCATGGGTCCACCAGGTGAACCCGGTAAACAAGGAATGATGGGAGATCCTGGAGCACCAGGAGTCAAGGGAGAAAAAGGTATGTCAGCTTTAGGGCACTCATGTTGCTAAAAACCATATTTCCTTACTCAGGAGATTTTATTTTATTTTATTTATTTATATATTTATTTAACCTTAACTTAATCACGGACAATTCATCAGCTATAACTAAATAAATCATAACAAAGATAATAATAATTCACTAATAAACGATGTAGATATCAAAATTAATAAAAAGTTGCTATCCAAGAATGCCGTGCCTTAGAGTACTTTTGAATTGCCCAATGGACTCTGCTTGCCTTACGTCGCATGAAAGGCTGTTCCATAGGGTGGCGCCACTGTAACTAAAGCTATTTTGCAGAGCACTTTGAAAAAGTAACGACCTCGTAAGAACATCAAACCATTAATAACGCTGCTTTGTATTGAACACAAAGAAGGCAACCAAGTTAGCTGTTAAGAATTGTAATGGTTAGTGCAAAAACGACTGGTTTACCTTTCTGTTTATGAACTGGCAAATTACAGTTCAGCAAAAACGTTTGATATACTTTTCGCTAGACTTTTGGATTGTCCCGTATTCTAATGCTCAGAAATTACAAACAGTACATGTATTTCCTTAGATTGGTTCTCGCAACCGTTAAAATAGATCTCGACTCGTCTTGAAGGGATGGAGAAAACCACCTGAGAAAATCCGAGCCCGCACTGAAATGTCTCGAGAAATTTTAGCTTTCTGTCAGACAAAAAAGAGACGGAGTACAAAGTAATTATTCTCAAAAGCATCAGAGCTGCTTGAAAAGAGTTCTTGGAAGCAACAAGGCACTAGATGCATTTGTCAAACAATGAGGGAAGATCGTGAAATTGCTTGCGTAGTATCAAAACAAAGAAACACTCACCCGAGAAAATTCGTTGTAAAGCTTTTCCAGTCTGTCCAGCTTGGCCCGGCTGACACATCAAATCCTTTGCAGCTTCAAAATACTGTTTGGTTTTAGCTTTTGAGGCTAGAAGTTTGTGGAAAATTTTGCCGGAGCGATTGGCGCACCAGACGAGTACTCCATTTTTCAATTTGATGCAAAACGCTCTCGATTTCATTTAAACTTGAACAAAGCTGCCACTTTCATTCATGCCGGTCCGCGCGCGGGAAAATGTTACAAGTTTCTTTTTTTTGACAAATTAAGATCGCCTCCAGCTTTTTTGCTATAAACCTGTGTTTTGTTATCAATGTGTTAAATAATAAAACAATTATCCTGCTCAATCTTGCGGAATATCGCCTGATTTTCGCCAACTCGGCCTACGGCCTCGTCGGCTAAGTATCAGGCGATATTCCGCGCGATTTCGCAGGATAATTGTTAAATATATGAAACATATATTTTTGAACTACTGATTAATATAAATTAATATAGATTACATAAACAAAACAAAAAAATGTAAAGTACAATACAGGCAGGGACTCCGCGACAGCTTACGCTAATTACTGCGGGCCCGGAACACACTGTAAGTGATGTCTCATCATCTACAAACGAGACTAAAAAGATAACCACACAATCACCAAAAGCAATCAAGGAACCGCTAAGAACAAAGATGGTCGAAAAATATGCTAAAGAAGCAGAACAGCAGTCCTGGCTGGGAGCCTACACTACCAAACAACTCCAAGATAAACAAATGCCACCTACAGCCGATCAAAGTCTAAAGAAATGGAAAAATATCCCCGACATCGTATACAGCGTAAACAGGAGCGTAAGTCAACAACTTTAAATCCTACCAGCAAAATAAAGCACAATTGAAGATTGCAGGCACCAAATGCAGAATGTGTGGCACCGCTACAGAGTCAACCACTCATTTGCTGTGTGCTTGCCAAAAGATCGCACAAAGTCTCTATAAAGCAAGACATGACAGATCGTTAAGACCTATCTATCACCACCTACTGCACTAGAAAAGTACAACTTTCAGGAGACTGACAATGAAAAACCATGGTACCAACAAAGGCCATCCTCTGCAGTAATAAAGAATGAAAACGCAAAAATTTCTTTGGCGTGTACCTTTCAAACTCCAAAAGGTACCAGAAAAGGGAGCAAATAAAATAGACATGGAAGTTTTCAACAAACAGACTAATAATTAGACACTACTTGAAGGCGCTGTCTGCCAAGTTGGCACAATTGCGGACAAAACAGCGAAGAAACAGAAAAAACACACAGAACTACGTGCAGGCGTCAAAAAACTTTATATATTGTTTTCGACTTTCTCAGAGGCTACCATGAGGAGTTACGGAAGGACTAAGCTCAATAACGAACACTGACAAAGAGCTGTCCTTCCAGTTGTTGAACGCTGTCAGAAAGGGTTATCACTCGCAATTACACTAGTATATCTTACATAATATAATAATAATAATAATAATAATAATAATAATAATAATAATAATAATAATAATAATAATAATAATAACAATAAAATGGATAATAATAATGATAATGATAATGATAATGATAATGATAATGATAATGATAATGATAATGATGATGATAATGATAATAATAATAATAACAACAATAATAATAATAATAATAATAATAATAATAATAATGATAATGATGATGATGATAATGATTATGATGAAGATGATGATGATGATGATAATAATAATAAAAATAAGAATAAAATAAATAAAATATTTGCTGGCAAGCGGTAACGAGGCAGCACACCCTTCTTTGCAATAGTACCATGGGTTCCGGAGACTTTTCATTTGCAGTTTCCGGTTTCAGTCCTTTTTCGGTCCTGCGGAAAAGCGGCTTCACCGCGAAAAAGTTGTATTGCAATAGCAAAAAAAAAAAAAAGTCGATGTAAGATCGAAAGTATGAGCAGTTCGTTATTCGGGATATCCACTACTGTGATGACGTGGCTGAAAAATGCACGTGAGATCTAACAGAGTTTAACTAGATTTATATTATTCTCCGCCCGTTGAGGCAATATATTTGACCGTTGAGTCAAACTCTATGCCCTTTGAAGTAAATAATTCGACAAATAAAAAATGAATATTGATAAAGCTCATTTTGTTTTCGTTAGTAGTATAAATAAAGGTAAAAGAAAGGTAAACTGTCATTTAAGAGGACAATTTACTCAAATACTGAGGTACATTTTTTTTAACATTAACAATGTGTTTTTTTTTGGTTTTTCCTATTGAAGAACAAGTTTATAGTCTCGGCATCAAAGCAGGCCGCACAACCATGTGACAAGCAACTTGATACCACATAACAGCAAACAATGCGCTTTGATAGGTTTCCTGGTCACGTCCGCATTGATTTATTGAAATACTATATAACTTTAAGAACATGTTAAGAACGTTTTCAGGCTCGGCAAAAAAAAAAAATAAATAAATAAAGAATTGAATAAGAACGTTCAGCCTCAGTCGCAAAATTAGAAGCTCTTATAAGAAAAAGAGTAGATGTGTAACAGGTATGTATATGATAAATAAAGAACAAATATAATCACTGTGGTTTCCTCGGACAAAGAAATCGACATGTCCTTGACCTGATTGGCATAACATTTTTGTTTTCAAACTAAGTCAGTCGGTTTTTTTGTTCTGTCTATTTTTCCATTCGGATTCACCCTCATTACGTTATTGCTAATTGTTACCTATGAATCAGTTCTGATTCGTCGAAACTGTGGATACATTGTTTACCATTTTTTCGTAAGGTGATGCAGGACTCCCTGGACATCCGGGACCTAAAGGAGAGAAAGGAGAGTCCATATCTGCCCCAAGGGTGACCATATCTCCTGCTTCAGTGACAGTGAGTGAGCATCAGACCGCCACGTTTTACTGCTCAGCTGTTGGTAACCCAAAGCCTTCAATATCATGGAATAAGCTGAATGGTTCAGACCTGATGAGGGTGAACAGAAGTGGTCAACAGGATAAGCTAGAGATTAAGAACGCCGCTTACATTGACTCGGGGAAGTATGCTTGCACGGCAAGAAATGTCTTGGGACAAGACATGAGAACTGCTGAGCTGTTTGTTGAGGGTGAGATTTAGATTGTCTTTTAAGTCACGAAAATCACTTTTTGTTTCTTTCCTTTCAATGTGTCGAAAAAGGACTTAATGTGTATCAAAAACGAACCTGAACCTTAACAAGCGCTGGAAATTTGACTCCACCTTTGACGCGCGTGAATCAAATGCGGCCTTTGTCACCTGTGATTCGAATCAAAGGTGGCCTTTGACATTCTTTGACCACACATTTGATGTTGCCCAAAGGCGTTTTTTCGTGCAGTGTTAATAAAGTGAGCAACCAATAAATAACGTCCGTTTGGATCAGGTGGATGAACGGTTTTACAGCCAACGAAACACAGATCAAAATGTTAAGGGTCCTTGAGTAAGGGCTAAAGGAGATTCGTTTGTCGTGCTGTGCAAGGAAGTACTGCGTACACTATGGACTCAGTGTTCCAACCAAAGCGAACAATGACATTTGCCGCTCGTCGGTACTGGCATTTTAAAATTTCGTTAGTGCTGTTCAATGCCATCCATTCAGAACTTTCTTCATACTTCATCCGGAGTTCTAAACTCCTTGAAACAATAAAAGCACTCGGCCGCATTCATGTTTTTTTTGGAGTTTGAAACTCCCGACGAAGCACTCGTCCTCGTTTATGACATCAAATATTACTTGAATGTTTTTTCGCTATTTTTTGAAGGCATGCCTTGCATGTAGTAAAGTCAAAATATATATTCAGTGCCAAAGCAGATTTTTATTGCGGGATTATTTTCTGAGAAGGCTTTTTGAACTTGATGCTGATGTTTATCTGTTGTTGATTGTATTTAGTTCCTCCAGTGTTTACCAAGATCCCTGACAGAGTAATAACAGTAAAAGAACATTCAACTGCAAGTATTGTTTGCCAAGCTTTTGGCTTTCCGCCACCAGTTATTCACTGGTCTAGAGCTTTCTCAGTTCCGTTGCCACAAGGGCGATCCGTGGTTGTAAATGGTACACTTCAAATTTCACGATTCAGTTTTGAAGACATCGGTAGCTATCAGTGTAAAGCAACTAACAAGCTGGGATTAGTTACCACGATAACCGCGTTACATCAGTTCAGAGAAGGTGAGAAGTACGCACTAAACAAATTGGTTGAAAATGATAGCAGTTGGTTAGGTTTTTCATAACGATTATATTTGTAATTTTATTAGCGACAATCAGATATCAGACTAAGTTGAACTAAAATGAACTAAGATCAACCATTCCCTTAACTCTGGAGATTGATCTCTACTGAGTATATGCAAACTTCTGTCGTCAGATTCTTTATTGTTATTCTGATAGTCGCTGAGAAATTAAGCTTTTTGAATGAGGTTATGATAATTACAGTACCCTTGCCTTATTTCAGACCAAAAAATGTATTTGTCATTCGCATTTTCCGAACAAGTCCCTAAAGTCAATCCTCATTTTAAGACGTAAACAGGAAATTATTCGGCAATACAAAACTTTTTCTCTTCCGGTCAAAACCAAGATAACTAGCTCTCAAATGACATCCGTTATAATTCAGGGTGCATTCCTCTACCTTAAGGCCGATTTAGACGGTACAACTTTTGCTTTCCACTGTTGCATGCGATTTTAAGAGCGTGCCCGGCTCGCGTCATGCGAAAATTCGCACACAACTCTCGTCACTCAACATTGCCTATACCTACGATTGTGGTAGGATTTTAAAACATGTTTTAAAATCCTACGACATTTTTTGTGACGTACACGACAGTTCTAAGCGAGTTGTAGGTTTGATTTACACGAAACAATTCGTGTCGTAGGCCTGTCGAAGGAAACGCTGTATTATATATCAAACACGAGAAAAAGTGTTTCATCCGATTTGCAAGTTGAAACACGAGGCCCAGAGCTATTTGGAAATCGATGTAAGTGTTTCGGAATCTGGAAGAAAATTAAACAGTTTCATCAAAGGTAGATTAGAGTAACTCACTTTTCCGAAAACCTATTACTTTTTTAAATGTTTAAGTTTTTTCCAGTTTCTTTTGTGAGCAATCATTTTGTCCTTTTTTTTTTCAAATTACAGTGGAACTGAACTTTCTTGAGCCCTGTAGCTATTAACGGTGGTTCCTTTGTTCGATGCACAGCTAGCAAAAATAGTAGCGTAGGCGGCATAGGTATTGTTTAGTAAGATACAAAGTTGAACTGTTATTATGTTTTAATTACCAGCATTCAAGGCTGTTTTTACAAACCTCGGTGCGAGTGGGAGACTTGGTCCAACATCACTCGGCAGTCACTACAGCGGCCAGGATCACGACGGTCAAGTTACTTTGGTCAGCGGTATACAACGATGGACTGTTCCGTACACAGGTAACTACAAGATCGAAGCAGTAGGAGCTTCAGGAGGATATGATACATACACTAATAGCCATCAGTATCGAGGAAGAGGCGCTAGAATGATAGGCACCTTTCGCTTATCAAAAGGCGAAACAATTAAGATTCTTGTTGGTCAAGAAGGTGGAATCAACAGAAACAAGCGAAGTTCTGGAGGGGGAGGTGGAACCTTTGTAGTGAGAGCAAGCAACACTCCAATGATAATAGCTGGAGGAGGAGGAGGCATCGAATATGCTAGCTCAAGACATACAGAGTGCGATGCTTCCGCCGCAACATCAGGGAGAGCTGGGTACAAGTCATGGTCGGGTGGAAGCAGTGGACACGGTGCTAACACAGCTGACAGTAGCTACTCAGGTAAGCCTGCATTGTGTTACAGCCCACTTAATTTCTCTGCAGACAGATTTCTTCTTTGATTGGCTTCCCATAATTAGTCTACCAGCCCATATCCAGCAGTTTATTATTTTTGGCGATTTCCATGTTTATTTTTTGGGAAAACTGGGCTAATTTTGTGACTAGGTAAATTGAAATCGTTGATTTAAATTGTTTAGCTACAATTGATTTTACACTGAGGGTGTAGTTAGTCGCGGTAAAATGCATTTTTAGTTTAAAGTGTATATGACAGTTTTTTTTATTTGCTTGATCGAATCTTCATGTTGTTCTCGTATGAAAATCGCTATCGATTTTTCTTCCCCTCGTTTGAGGCCGACAAATACGTGTAATTTCACTTCCGGTTGTGTAAATGCAAAACCGCGCAAGGTGGGAAACTGGGGATAGTGGGCCTGTGACGTCAATACAAGAACGCTGCTTTCGCGGGTTTCAGTGTATTTGTTGTGCGAAGAAAGAAAACATGGTTCTGCGGTGTGTTGTATACGGCTGTAGCGACAAGAAAGACGAGAAAAGGGGGATCTACATCCACCAAATTCCCCTCTACGGTGGACAAGATCGGAAGCCGTAAAAAAGGAGACGAAAATGGATTTCATACGTGAATGGAAGTCGAAAACACTGGACCCCGAGCAATTGATTTTACTCCTTTTTCAGAATATAAGGAAGAAATTTACCAAATGTACCTGGGATCTGAAAGTTCAAAGCAGCCAGTTTTACAAACAGTTATTAACAACTGGGAAAAATAGACTTAATAGTAGATCTAGAAAGAAGTCTTGTACTTTAGTAGTAGCCGAGTGTCGAAAGAATTTTAATTTTCCCATTTAAAGGACGGAATCACATACATCTCAGCCATTGCAAGCTTAAGCTTATTCTTTAGCTCAGCCAGGTTAGTTAGGAACCACGAGAGACACAAAAAAGTTGGAACATATTAAGTTTGCGCATGTTGCTTTCTATTCCATCTTTATAAACATGCATTTTTTTACGTGAGACTTGAAAAAGTTAAGTATGATTCCTGGAACCACATGCTAGTGAAGGATATTGTGTTACTGGTATCATCCACCAAAAATTAGTGCGTCCGTTACGTTTGGCTTTTGTGTTCTCAGATGATGTTTTTCTTGGACAAAAATTCACCCTGTCAGTAAGTTACAGGGAGGCGGCTGAGAAACAGATACCTCTATCCGCGAAATCAAAGCAAAGTAGTCATTCTAGCCGGCCAATCACAACAAATACAAACCGCACAATAAACCAATAAGAATTCAAATGAATGCAATTGAATGGCGTGAAGAGTGCGAAAACCTGTCAACAAGTCGCCATTGGTTTTGGTTTTAGAAATTGGCGTGAATTTTTTTGCTTAATAACAGCTTAGCGAGACCAAACCAAAGGAAACGCGGATTTACTTTTAACTCATAAATGAAAAGCTCTCTTTATCTAATCTTAACTACTCAAGTTTCAGGAAAAAATCATCCTGTGTTACATCGTAACGTATTTACCCTAGTCAGACTCTTAAAACAATTTTTATTCTTTAGAAATAAATTTGTTCACTCTTCCTTTTAGGTGGTGGTGGTGGTGGTTTTTATTCCAGTGGAAGAAGTTCAACACAGTTCGGTGGTACCATGGGTAACGGCGGAGAAGGCGGCAAAGGATTTCTTCAGGGAGGAGTGGGTGGAAGATCCAGGCATTACAATGTTGTTGGAGGGTTTGGAGGAGGAGGTGGTGCTGACGGAAATGGTGGTGGTGGAGGAGGCGGCGGAGGCTACTCTGGAGGAAGTAGCGGAGATAATAAATATGACTCCTGTGGGGGAGGGGGAGGATCTTACAATGCAGGAAAAAACCAGCAGAACGAATGTTGCTTTAACACAGCTGGACATGGTCAGGTGATAATAACATTGATCTAGGTGGCGCATGCTCAGTAAGTTGAATTAAGAGCCCAAAATATGCATTTAAAATGCAACCATGCCCATTTTTGTAGACATAATACAACAATATTATATAAAAAGCGTTGCTGTAGCTTTTTCCTGTAATGAGTTGCCCAAATGATTTTATACAAAATAATCAACTGTGAAAAGGTATAACTACTGGAAAGTAATCGATTTGTAATATACAATTGAGTGTTCTCGATTGTTCCTGTGATAGCGATGTATCGTTAGGCAACAAAGGCAATGGAGAACGTTTTAGAATGTTGAAAGGAATTCGTGTGACTGATGAAGAGGACCAAAGGATATAAGAAATCTGGCTAAATGAGGAACCGTCTGAGAGAGCGAATTTCCCTTTGAAAAATACATTGGCGGAAGTAGATTATCATGACAAATGAAGCGTAATAACTACGATATTTTCTTCATCTTTTGATAACGAAATAACTAGATTTTATGTTACTAATTAGTTTTAGTTTCTAGTTTGCTTTACCGTGTTTTGGCTTTGTTAAACTGAAAACGACTTGCACCCATTTGCTGATCAATCAGTTGGTAACGAATAATAGTCAAGACTTGTTCGGAAGGGAAATAGACTTGTGGTTGGTTCATGCAATATTTGCGTTTTTAAACATAGTTAAAGTAAAATAGTTTGGTTTCGAATTGGCCTAGCCGTTTCAATTAAAATATTACTTTACTCAGAAGGTAGAAATAAATAATCTATTTCCCTTGTTTTCTGTTCTCCTATCCTTCAGAGCCTAATTGAAAAATTACCATATCAGCTTTTGTTCAAATTTGACTTTGGAAATTGACTGGACAGTTTTAAAACTCATTAGCAATAAAATGGTCACTATTTTGTTAGAGTAAATAAACCATGATGAGAGTAATTTCTTACAAATAGATTTTGTGATAAAAATGCACCCTAAAAGGTCACGACGTTTCGACCTGTCCGAGGCCATTTTTTAGTGCGAGTAAAATATAAAAACCATAGCATAAATATATCACAAACTGTTAAAAATCGGTAAGAATGTCATGAACGCTAAAATGTGACAAAACATGTCAATGATAAGTATTTATAAAGTTAAAAAAAGGACATAAAACAATGAAACAATGAAGCAATAATGAGGCTTGTTAAGAACTGATCTAAACAAATAATTTAGCACGGACGGAATCGCACTGTTTGTTTAGTGATGGTTTCAGTTCTTTGATAAAAAGCATTTCAAAAATAAGACAATCAAGTTTGTTCTGACACTTTCTTAAAATTTTTGAAACTTTGCGCAATGTCATTTGGGGCCATATTGTGCTGCTTCCTCAGGTGGTTTCCGATCCCTTATGTTCCTCAATTCGCTTGCGAAGGTGTCGGCACGTGTAGCCAACATAACCTGCATCGCACAGGCTAGACTGAAAATGATACACAGCGCATTGTTGATTTACAAGGGGTGGCTTGTTTCCCGTCACTTTTATTTCATCCTTGATCTTCCGACTTGTGTACACCGGGCTGATGTCCACATTGTCCGGTTAGACACGAAGGTGCGCAGGAAGCCAACGGATACTGGGCTACTGTTACACTACCACAGCCACGTGGACGGTAGATATAAACCGTCATTGCTGAATACCATGTTCAACCGTGCATTTAAGCTCTCATCTACGTGGAAGCTTTTTCATCAGGAATGTGCGTCTCAAAGAGACCTTTTCCCGACTACGCTACCCAGACAAACTTGTGCATTCTACCATCCGTCAATTCATTGATTCAAAGGGTCTGAGGATTCACGTACCCAACAACAAGTACCTGAGAAGCAAGAAGCCCCAATCAGAATCGTGTTGCAATTCAAAGATCAGAAATCTGCAAACGCAGCGCGCAGACAACTTGGAGACTTCAGTAGGAAGATCAAGGATGAAATAAAAGTGAATGAAGACAATACAAATTTTTGAAACATCCAAGACATCACAAAAACTCACCCTTTAACGCCAAGTGCTTCAAACTCCTCAACCTTGCTAAATATGAAATGTTATTTTCATTTCATGTATTCTTAAAGTTGTATCTCATAAATTAGTGAAGAGTAGGTCACGTGACATCCTATCTCCAAAGGGCCTATGCCTGTGTCAGGTAGTTCAGCGGGAAACGGAATGACAAGTATGGGGAATATTAAACGACAAAACATGGAGAAAAGCAACGCAACGTAAAAGCAAACAGCTCGTCCTTCAGAGAAATTTGCCTCAACTTGTTTTTTTAGTTTTATAAAACAGAAAGGCGTACTGTAACTGTCTTATGCGCGTCATTTATTTAGCGGTGAGCGTAAACAAAAATTTCACCAAACAATCACCCTGGCGCTAATTTCAAATTTCACGTTTTGTCCTTTGAAGGAAACAGGCTTAAGTTGAGGACAATAGGCCATTTTCACGATGGCGTCATTTACTATCAGAATCGTTCACTTTGTTGTTTTCTCTTGCAAATTCAGTAGGATTATTGTTACCTAAATTTAACTAACAAAGGAAAACGAAGAGGAATTTGTTAGTTGTAGTAAAATAAGCTCATCATTGCCTATCATTCAATTTATTGGTGGCGGATCATTGCTCTTTTAGTTTTCATGTCTGAACCAAGGGGGCTAAAGGGGCGCTTATTCGAGGATGTGTGGCACAGAGCATGAACTTGGGTAGGCCAAGTTGACGCGCATACTTATTAGTTAGTTACAAATTAATGTAAGGAAATAGTCATCAGTGGCTTCATTTATGTATACACTCATCTCTTTAAGGAGGTTTAAAGGACGGTGCCTACTAATACCGAAGTGTTTTCGTGTGGTTTATGAAGCAGATCTTTGCAAGGGCTATAGAAATCCAAAACAAAAATTTGGGGGAATCACGCATTTTTAGAGATAATTTACATGCAACAATTATTCTAAAAAGCAGTAAAATACAAAGTGTATGGCATTTTTTTCCAAATTGAAGCTTTATTATCTCTGAAAAATGTATGGTTACGCCTAATTTTCTTTTTGGATACTATGAGCACTTGCAAATTTCTGCTTTCTCCTCATGTTTAAACCGCGCAAAAATATTCCGGTTTTATTTAGCACCACCTATAGGAAACCCGAGAATCACGAGATGCGCAGAACGTATGCGCAGTAACAATAGTAGGCACCGTCCTTAACTGTTAAAAATTTTATCGTCAGTAAGTTCTTTAGACTTGATATTTTGAAGATACATTTTTATTTTAATCTGTTATTTTAAGTAGTTTTTTTATTTTTATGTTAATGCTTGTTCCGTTAATTATTGTAAAGTACCATGGGCAATAAGTGGAGTGTTGGCGCTCTTTAGATGTGAATTATTGTCATTAATCAATATTTTCCTAAGGGAAAGTGTTGAACTAAAACCCAATTTATTAAAAATAAATTATGGAAAATAGCTTTTTATTGCAGCAAAAATGTTGCTTGCTTTCTCTGACTAGAATGATAATTAACAATACAAATAAGCGAAAAGTTACGACGCTTTCATATCATCCTAAGTTCATTTTTACGTACATAATACACAAAACAACGATTTCAGTCTGTTTAGATACCAAAGAGAGTGTCCATCACTTACATGTGAATAAATAGACAGTGATAATTAAAATGTTGGCAGTTTAGAGTTAATTAACTTTATTTTTATTCAGGTTTCTCTTCTATTGACTGATATCAGGATAACATTGAAACGCCGTATGTTATCTGTCTAAAGCTATTTTGTTTAGAATTTCAAGACTTTTTGAAAGAGAATTGTAAAAGGTAGAAAACTGGAAACCAAATTTAAAAAAATTGATTTCCATTTCGCGGCAGTTTCCTATCAACAGAAAGGGTGCACATGCGCACCCGTCAGAGGTTAGACTACTGGGCTCAAGCGTCAGGCCTTCCGCTCACCAGTCGGGTGGTGAAATTACTAAGCAGAAAGTAAAATGGATATTCTCCCTTGTATGTACAAGTATAGTTATCGCATCCTACAGGAGAGCGGCACGTCGTACCGAGTACCTAAGTCTGGCTTCGCTTCGCACATTCGTGGCCGTTCCGAATCTTTTACATGTTATTCGCGTTAGTTTAGCTTTTCAAAGCGAATAAAGAAAATCTTAATGTTTGTCTGCCGCTGGGTTTCTCCTCGGAAAGTAACTTTTCGATACCCTTTTCCAGACCTGGGGCCCGTTTCTTGAAAGTCCCGGTAACTTACCGGGCCCGATAAGTGTTTTTGGTGATAAATGTTTCTTAACAGCAGTCAATTTTTGTTAGCTTTGAATAGCAAATTTTAAAAGCTTATAATTCTATGAAAACATTAGCCAAGTACCAAGTCTGTAATCACTGTGTAATCGGCGAAAAAACATTTAAAAATATACTTATCGGGCCCGGTAAGTTACCGGGATTTTCGAGAAACGGGGCTCTAGAATCCACACCCGTTTCAATCTTTAACATTCACACAAATTTTCAAACCAAAACGGCTCAAAAAAGCGTACGTTTTTGCGCCGCCGCATATACATATAGCAAGTAAAGGGGAGTATGTCCCCGGCCCCCTCGACGGAGCCCATCTTTAGTAACTTCGTCCCGGAGAAAGTTGTTTACTTCACTTGCGAGGATGAAGTGATAACATAAAGTATGTATGCCCCTGTCAACTCTCCTGGTACAAAAACCTTTCGCGGCTTGGAGTTGCCCCCATATTATCTGAATTAACGTGAGATAGATAATTTGAAAAATATTTTAAAGCGCATTTTTGCTGGTGTTTCCTTGTTTCCAGTGGTTGATACCAACAGGTCACCAATGTTACGTCAATCCGGAAAATTGTTGCTATAGGATTTCGACTTCACGTTTAGCTCCAGCATTCAGAGTAGGTATACTTTATACTTCAGCGTGAAGACATACTGTATTGTATTTGCCTCAATTTGAGCTTAACTTGCGATTGCTAAAGGCATTAATGATCTCAAGGAGCCTAGAAGTGCGCCAACAGAGAAATCAAAGCTTGCTTATTTCTTCAAAAGATTTCTAAAAGGTTGAATTCAGATAGGGCGCCATTTCTGCCGCGGACTAGCCGTTTCGCTGGAATGTCAGAAAAAACTCACGGTCAAACCTAGGTATGAGTACTAAAATTTGCCTGAAAGGTGGAATCCACGTGAAACCTTTGGCTGGCAACAAAAAACACACGCCTCTTCGCAGGTAAGTGCAGTTTTGTACCAGCCAGAGACGTTTCTTGCGTCAAGTGCGGCTGGCTAGTGCAAAACTGCAATTACCCGGGAGGGGGTGGGTGAGTTTGTAGGCTAGCCCGCGGCAGAAATGGCGCCCGATTTGAATTCAACTTTGTTTTCAACGAAGGCCTGTGTCTCAATAAATAAACATCTCCGAGAGTGAGTTGCTCATGAAGGAAGGCACATCATCCTTCTTCGGTGGGACATCGGATCGGTGGAATGGCGGAAAATCACCCCAAATCCTAATAGATGAACGGACAATGACGGAACAGAGCAAAGGCGTAAAATCACCCCAAATCCTAAAAGACGGAGCGGCGAAAAATATCCCCAAATAATTTATAAATAGTCGACACATTCCGTCAAGGAAAATATTTGCAACGAAAAATCGCCCAAATGCAAAAAGCCACAGTATCGCTCCCCATCCTCCTACCACTACCGAAAAAAAAAAAAAAAAGGAAAAGGATAAACACCTGCTCCTTGATGTTGTTGTTGCAAGAAAAGTTGTTGTCCTTAAGATTTCAACTGCTGAGCGCTTATTTTCGTATAGCATTTGCATAATACACATGGTCGAACAAAGTGACACAATCTTCTATTCGTGTGTGTAAGTGAGAGAGATCTAAATTAAGCTCACAGCCCTGTTTTTTTTGCGTGTTTTTTCCTCCTTGTTTATTTTTTTTTCTCATGGATATATCTGCCCCGGAAATTAAATCAATGCTCAAAAATCATTTTTGCTTGCAATGTATAATATTATGTTTGTTTTTATTCAGTTTGTTAGAGATATTGTAACTGGGAAGATCTGCATCCAGCGGACCGTAGTTATTTCTCATCCATTGCCATGGCAATCAACCACAATAAAAAAATTAATTGACGCTCTTTAATCCGTCGTTCCATCTTTAAGCATTTGGAGTGATTTTCCGACATTCCACCGTTCCATTGTTCCACCGTTTCGGCGTTTAGGGTCGCCCCGTGAAGGGTAACCATGATTGTGAATTTATAGACTATCTGTTTTCATGACCTTGAGGAATAAGACAATAGACGCGTTGTTACATATAAATTGAAAGTCAACAAGATAGCTTTCCGTCAAACGGTCAAACATACGTTTTGGTTGGATATAGCTGGTCTACGAGGAAATGCCTTCGAAACAAATACCATCCTAAACAACGCTGTCATCACGACACGGAAACGTCGTTTAATTTGTTCGTTAGGCTTTGCGTGTTTGGGGTTTTAACTACTTACAGAACCTATCTGCTAGAAATACCATTGGCACGACCTTAGATCGGATAAATTCGTCAAGTCTGGAAACCAAGTAAACTGAGACGTAAGACGGTGGGTGTTTATTAATCAGTTTTGAAAGGTGAGAGGAGGAGAGGGGGGTGGGGTGCTCACACTTGGCATGGGTAGGTACCTTTTTTCGAACCTGAAGGCTTATCTTTACTCCCAAAACCGACCACCTCTTCTCCCCCACCCACACAACACTCCTAGGTTTTCGATTGCCCTCTCGGTAACTGTTGGCATTTTACCACTGCATGCTCTGACAGGTAAAAAGGTTCAACACGTACTGCCATTGATATAATATCCATAAAGGGAAGCTTTATCTTCAGTTGATGCAAGATGTCTGACGAGTACCATCTCCCGTTGCGGTTTTGCCGTATTCTATTCACCCTGGTGCTGTTAGCGCAAAGCACTGAAGGTACCTGCAATCAACTTGTGTCTTTTTTGTTCTATGATAGGATATTTTGTTATCAAATTGTTAATTGGTTTTTTAATTCGTTGTCAAACTGGCCTTCCACAAATCCGCAAAAATTTGGGGGTGGGGTGCAGTCGTGTCCAAACATGCAGGAAACTACTACACAAAACAATTTCATCCATTTTACCCTAGATCTAAGCATTGTATTTGCCTCTTTGATAATGAAATGATGATCCTTGGCTACAGCGTATAAGGCCTGTAATTTCCAGCTGGTGAGTTTGACAAAGATTTAGGTTTGGGTCGCAGATTAATGGAGGAAACTACACTTGAATTATTGCGCAAAATGTAACTGATAGGCATTTTAGCGAGAGCCGAAACACCAAACGCAAACAACCTTTACTGACTTTATTTCCTTTTCTATCTTTACACCCAGCGGTTAAATTCAAGACAGGAAAAGTCAACGTGACAACAGCCAATCCAGGGCTATTTGCTTGCCACAAGGTCTCTTTCGCGCAGCCTTTTGGCGGAAAGGAAGTTAAAGTGTTCGCGTCATTTGGGCATTCAGTCAAGAACCCATTTCGTGGTAATGGTGCTGCAATTTGGGTGGGATCGGAGGATACAAATCAATTCACAACCTGTATTTCCGAATACGGTGACGGTTCCAATGGAACTGCGGAAGTGAACTGGATCGCGGTCCAATCTGTTCCTTCTGGGGCTCAAGTAGGAACTACTACCTTGAACTCCTGGACCACTGGAACAGAATGCAAAAAGATTGACTTCCCACAGGTTAGTCCAAGTCTCTGATCAAAATTTTAATTTCAGTTAGCAAAAGAAAAAGGGAAACTAAAACAGCTTCTAGAGTGATATGAAAAGGATCAACTTCCAGAGGGCTAGATTTATCGGCAATTGTTGAATGAATGAATGAATGAATAAATGAATGAATGAATGAATGAATGATTGAATGAATGAATGAATGAATGAATGAATGAATGAATGAATGAATGAATGAATGAATGAATGAATGAATGAATGAATGAATGAATGAATGAATGAATGATGATAACCTTTAACCTTGAATGCCAACTTCACTGATAAAAAATGGTGATTTGCAGAAGGGTCCTCTAATCAGACGGGCAAGAAAAGATCATTTAAAACAAAATGAAAGGGTGGAGGATTTTTTCCCTGGAGATAAGTGCGTGGAAAGTAACGGCAATTTCTTTTCGGCTGTTCAACACCGGAATGGAGGCTACTACTTGGAATTTGTGGTGGGGGGCGGGTGTGCTTCGGTTCTGACAAACCCAGATCCTATTTGAAACAAAAATACGTAATTTTTCCTTTTCAGACCTGTTCTCTAAAATTCATACCATTTTCACATTTGTTCTTTTGAATCCACACCCGTGTTTCATTTTCTGACTTTCAGACTAAAACGGAGCGAAAATCACACCCTTTGGCGTCACACATACCTATACGAATTATATAGGTTGAGCAATCGCCAGACATGTTTCCGAGAGTCTTGGGGGCAAACTCCTGACCTTAAATATAAAATGTCCGACGACAGAAGCGAAATTTCAGATTTCATTTTGTTTCACCGAAATGTCCCCTTTTGGTAAACTATTTTCAAACATCACAAACGGGGAAATTTTGCAACGTTAGCAAGCTCGCACACAACAAAGAGAACTACTCCCCTAATTCTATCCCACCTGAAAGTAAATGTTTCTATCATCTTTCTTTTGTAAAGTAAAAAAAAAATCATGTCCAAAAATTCGTATTTTTAATGTGCTACAAGACTAGTTGAAGATAACGACCTTTGAGGGTTAGAAGTCAAATTGAAATTAGAGTCCATTTCTACATCTGTACAAGCATATTTTTTCTGGAGAATAAAGCTTAATCCTTCCTTTTCACTCCCTCAAAGTGTAATTTTGGTTTTGGCCCAAAAATCCAGAATAAAAGGTGGCAGGGTATCAGTTGACTTGGTTCGATAGGCTCGCTGTCAAGCTGCTTACAAAAATCCATTAACCTAAAGTCAACATTTTTTGTTCTCAACAACAAATTTCGAAGGCAAATATTTAATAGTTCAGTTGCTTTACAATATCACTTCATAATTCAAAGTTTGAAGTACCATAGTAGGTCGGTTTCTAATATTTATGTACTCGATCTACATAATATATTTTGCTGCCAGATTTTAGGCGCCCGTCATAACAGTGGATGACAGACATCAACAATAGGCCTTATCTCGGTTTTCGACGCCATTTTGACGAGTAGGCAAACACGTCTTGTGATAACAGAGATTATATTGAAATCCGATAATAATAATCAAATAATTTTCTTAAAACATCGCTTATATTTCATCACTTATATTTCAATTTGACATCTTACCCTCGAAGGTCGCTTTCTTAAAATAGTCAATAGACACACACACACACACATAAAAAACGAATTGCGACATGATTATTATACTTTACGAAAGACGATAGAAACATTTATTTTCGGGAAGGTTAGAATAACTGAGTAGTTCTCATTTTGATTCTGGGGGTGGGGGGACGGGGCTGAAGCGAGCGTGTAGCCGTAAATTCAACTTTTCTAATTTTTAGAAAAACGAAAGAGCGGTTGAACTTTTAATTGTGATTTTTTAAAATAATTTACCAAGGACTACACTTCGTCTCTTTTGCCAGCTCGTGTTTAGCCGGGCGCCCCAGTTCTAGCGACTGCCCTGTTTTCCTAATCCGGGTCGCTCCGGTCTTCAATTCCAGCACGTGTTTTTCTAGTCCGCTTTGCTGTGCTATGCTATGTAGAGTAGAACCTCGATATAACGACGCCCGCGGTTTAACGAATGGTATTCTTCAGCCCAGTTATATTAAAATGGAAAGAGCCCCGATATATTATACAACGAACCCTCGCTACAATCGAAGACATTTTCTTTGTTTTTCCTGATCAGGTTTTGATTTATCTTACCTACGAAATATTTAGAAAACATAGCATAAAATTTGAGAAAAGGAATGATCTTCCCTTGCTGTCGAAAAACGAGGCAGCAAAGGAGGTTCGCGGGCAGGCAGAGACGAGTCATTTTAAACGCGCTGAGCATGCTGGCTACAATTCTGACGTTTGAAGATGGCGCACTTTTTGAACAAACAACTGTTTTTACTCGATTCGATCTGCTTGGAACTGCTATGTCTCCGGTCAGTTTCGAAGGCAAGAAAAGCGCACACAAGTTGTTCTACTATGTGTTGCTGCTTAATCCATCCGAATAGTTACAAGATCAGCTAGGTTTAAAGAACTCTCTATAAGCGCAGGAGCCCTGATAAGCGACATTGATTGCGTTATATAACATCTCCCCTTTTTGAGTTACTAAATGATCAAAAGCTATGAAGTGAAACACAGCTGTAGTCAAGTTCGATTCTTTGAAATGTTCTGACACGTCCATTGAAATAAGCTATAGGTTAAACTTGATAGGAGGCTTCATGACTCGTCCAGATCTGGTGGTCTTTGCAGCGTCGGGTAAGATCTTCTCGTGAGGACTTTCACTAACGGAAGCCGCAGGGTGACTTTCCACTAGTTTTAGAGGTGACTTGTCCATCTTGCTGGTGCTTTCCGGGATGGGAACAAGGTGTCGACGATTCCTTGTGATAGGACTGCCACTTTCGGTTTCCACCACGTAGGACCTTGGTGTTTCAGCCTTTTCTGTGACATTTGCAGGTGTTTTCTGATCGAAAACCCACAGATGGTCGCCCAGCTTTAGGGTGGGGAGTTCAGTGCACCGATGACTAGAGTTGTACCGGTTTTTTTTTAACTTCATCTCTTGCTCATGTTCGCGAAGTTTCTCCTGACTGGGCTATGATTGTCTCAGGTGATCGGAGGACATAGGAGCTGTGGTTTGGATCTTTCTCCCGAAGAGAAGTTCTGAAGGGCTGTACCCGTTTTCCAATGGTGTCGCTCTATAGGACATGAAAGCTTTGGCCGTGTCTTTCTCCATATTAAGGGCATTTTTCACTGTCTACACGGCATGCCCAGCTTCGCCATTCGCCTGGGGCATCTTTGGGATTGAATTTACGTGCTTGAATGAGTACTTCTCTGCGAACTTATCAAATTCAGTTGAGACGAACTGTGGTCCATTGTCAGATCTCAGTGTCTCTGGAATTACGTGTCTTGTAAAAATGGACTTTAGTGCGCGTATTATGTCACTAGACTTCTGGAATGACAGCAAAAGTGAAACTTCTATATAATGTGAGAAGTAGTCCACCACAAGAAGGTATATCCGTCCATTCAGGCTAAACAGATCGGTTCCCAGAACTTGCCATGGTCTCTCAGGATGAGGGTATCACCGGAACTCGGTTGGGCTTCCTTTGCTCGATGCATTTGCGGCAGTTCGTGACCATATCTGCCAGCTGTTTGCTCAATCCAGGCCACCAAACTGAGTCCTTGACTCCTCGTCTGCACTTTGCGATTCCTTGGTGTCCTTCGTGAATTCTCTCCAGGATTTCCAGTCTCACACTTGAGGAGATAATAAGTCTAGAGCCTTTCAGGATGATTCCTAGTACCATGGAATTTTGCCTCTTGAGCTCCAATACGGGCTAAGCGAATTAGGGAGCTTATGCCTGTCTGCCCATCCTTCCTCGCAGTACTCCATGAGCTTCCTGCATACCGGATCATCCTTTTGTTGCGCGGAGATTTTTCCCGGACGCTTATTAGAGGCGGGCAGCTGAAGCAGGACACTTTCGACATAGAGGTCGATCTCTTCCTTTATCTTCGGAATGGACGTGGAATGGGAGGGTGCTCGTGACAGGGCATCGCGGGCCGCTATCAAATGTTTACCAGGTACATGGGAGATCGTTAAGTCAAACCATGAGAGGCGCATTCGCATTCTTTGTATTCTTAGGGCCATTTCATCGAGGTTCTTGGAGACAAGTAGCAGGACAAGAGGTTTGTGATCTGTTTGGACATGAAACGTATTACCAACCAGGTAATCTGCCAGTCTCTCGCATGCCCAAGTGGTAGCCAAAGCTTCTTTCTCAATCTGAGAATATCTTTGTTCGGTGGTGATTAGTTCTCTTGAGATAAACGCTACCAGCTTTCAGTTACCATCTGGTTGTTTTTGGGCCAATATAGCTCCAATTCCGTACGAAGAAGCGTCTGCTGGAACTTTTGTCTCTAAGTGTGGGTGATAGATCACCAGAACTGGTGTTGAAAGCAACTGCTGTTTGAATTCTTCAAAGGCATCATTTTGTGCTGTGTCCCAGATCAAGGTAATATCTTTACTGAGTAGATCTCTCAGAGGCTTGCTGGTCTGAGCTAGGTTGGGTATGTACTTGCCCATTTGGTTTACCACTCCCAGGAATCGCCAAAGTTGCGAGACATTAGCTGGAGCTGCCGGATTGCATCGACTTACGTAACCCAGGAACGCAACTTTCTCCTTGGCAAATTCGCACTTCTCAAGGTTAAGTGACACGCCATTCTCCTCTAAACGTCTGAAGACTGCTTCTACACGCTGGTCATGCTGATCGTAAGACTCACCGAACACAAGGATGTCGTCCATTTGACAATCCACATCTTCAAGTCCTGCCAGGATTTCCTGCATGACTTTCTGAAAATGTTCTGGTGCCGAAGAGTTCCAAATGGGAGTCGCTTGTAACAATACCGTCCCCAGGGCGTGATGAAGGTGGTAAGCAATTTCCATGTGGAACTCAATTTTCCTGCCAAAACCCACAGTTGGCATCCAACTTCGTGACAATCTTGGCACCAGCTAGCTTGGCCAACAGTCTGTTCCGTGGTGGGCATTGCGTGATTGTCTCGCCGCACTGCCTTGTTAAGCTGAATAAAGTCTCCACATACCCTCACCTTGTTATTCTTCTTAGGAACGACAACTAAACCATTTTGCAGGTTTGTCCACCCTCTCGATGACGCCCATATCTTCTACTCGCTTCAATTCCGTCTTAACCCAGGGGAGCAGTGGTATGGGGATTCTACGTGGCGTCGTAAGGTTAAACGGCTATGCGTTATTATAAAGTTTATCCGCGTATTCTCCGGGAATACAACCAAGTTCCTTGAAGAGCTTAGGGTGCTTTTTCTTCATGTAATCAGAGCTTCTCTCTGGCAAAAGAACTTAATCTGTTTTCGTGATGACTCCAAGCTGTCCATAGGCTGTTTGACCAAATAAGGGGCGATCCAAGTCATCCAGAACTTAAATCCTCCAGGGGCCCGTTCCTCGAAGGACCCGGCACTGACTTACAGGGCCCGATAAGTAAACTTTGAAATGTTTTTCGCCGATTACACAGTGATTACATTGCTGGTACTTGGCCGATGTTTTCATAGAATTATAAGATTTTAAAATTTAGTCTTTAAAGCTAACAAAAATTAAAAAAAAACAAAAAAAAAAACGACTTCTGTTAAGAAACATTTATCACCAAGGGCACTTGTCGGGCCCGGTAAGTTACCGGGACTTCCGAGATTCGGGTCCCAGAACTTATCGTCATACTCCAGCAAAGCTTCAAACTGTCAGTTGCACTTGAGCTCATACCTGCAGGGACCTAACAACTTCTTGGAAGTCTTTATCAGAAGCGGTTTGTCTGAGAACTCGCAGTGAACATTACAGGGGAGTACCGTGAAGCCGGCGCAAGAATCCAACTTAAATGTTACGCAATGCGTATTGACCATGACGTCGGCGGTCCATGGCTTCTGTTCGTTGGAGGTGACTTCCCCGAGAAAATGTTCGTCATCTGAGCTACAACTTTCTACTACTTCTACTTCACCGATATGGTTCGCGGTATTTCGAGCCCGACAGCATCTCGCGAAGTGACCTTGTTTATAACACTCCTTGTACCTCGCATGGTTGGCTGAACATGCCTGTCTGTTGTGTTTTTCATGAAAACCGCATCTTTCGCATCCGAGCGTTCGTCTTCCAAGCTTTCCACTCTTGTTTTCATCTCTGCTACAAGTGCTGGGCTGCTTCGGCTTACCAGGCGTCCGTTTCTGTCTAGCTCTTACCTGAGAATCTGTAAGGCTTTCCATGTTTCCTTGAATCTGGCTGGATCGTATTACTCGTATTATTTCTTGAAGCTGTCGCTTTGTCTGGCTTGCTGAACGGCGCTTTCTAGCGTTCGCGTGCATTAATCTGCAGTTTTCCACTGAGTTTCTACTTCCTTATGCCAACAACCAAGCGGTGGCGGATCATTTCCTGTTGTTTGTTAAATTATTTTTTCTGGTTTTTATATTTCCTTTATAGACGTTAGAGTTTCTTTGTTTTCAGTAACTAAGCTTCTGTTGTTAAACCAACGGATATGTTTCCCCACGTACAAGCAACAAAACAATGCATTCAATTATTTTATCTACAGTCCTTTGTAGTAATTAAGTTAGCTTTTCCTCGAACGTGTTCAAGAAAACGCTCGGTTCTAATCAACGTGTAATCGTCTTGAGATCAAGTTAAGTTCAACGTCAACGCTGCAAAATTCCTAACGCGGACACAGAAGGAAGTCACTTTAATTTGTCCATGTTATTGTTTTTATTGCCCTTTTTGTATCAGATTAATGAAGTTTTCACGTTTGTGTCTTAAGTTTGTAATAATTTTACTATTTAGTCTGATTATAGTTTTCGTTGTATTTAGTTCTTAGTTTTTCAAAACCGCTTTGTTATCGCCTCGCTACACATCGCTTCACTTCCAAGCATTGTTTACGTCTCTACCGCTTCTCTTCAATTAACTTTGTTTGGTCATCTTACCGTAGTGAACCTTTCTTGTGGCAAACCGTTTTCATAAGCACGTAGAGAAGTTCTGTTTCTTAAGGAGGGATTAACGACCGCCCTGTGAGTAACGATCTCAGCTCACATTCATTTCGAAAAATTCTAGCCTTCGATGTGAGAATTTTAGTGCGCGTCATTCAACGCAACGTTCAAATCGCTTGGTTCGTCTGAATTTCATTGAAGTACTCTATAAAAAAACATTCGCCGAAAGCGCTGAAAACGCCGGCAACGATCGGCACGGAGAATCTAGTAGGATTCGAAAATGAACAGAGAAAGGTGAAGAAGAAACCGTTCCGCGACTAAAACAAAAATGAACGAACGCTTTATCGGTGGTTTAATACCCGCAAAAGAACCGACATGTCTAAACTTATGAACAATGAGAACAACCTGGAGGTCGAGAAGTATCAGTTAACGGGAACTTGACAGATTATGTCAACGCGTTGAAGATTTTCAACACAAGTACTTTTATGCGTTGTCATCGCCGGAAGATAAAAAAGAAGCGTCGGCGCATTTTGGGTTTAAAGAAAGTGATATTTTTGAGTGCCGCATAATGGTAGTTAATTGGATAAGTGCGTGCGAAGAGCGCCTCAGCGATTAATTTGATAACCTTTGCGGTCGTCATTCACACAAGTTACACTCCTCAAGAATCTCTCGTCGCGAGATAAAGAGAAGGCCAACGTTGCTGAATTAATCGCAGAACACTCTATGTTAAAAGAGGGACTTGAACTCAAGCTACTGACGAAGAATATCGTCCCGACCTAAAAATTGCTAAAGCTCGAGCGAGGGAACGTGTTATGGCTGAAATAGAACAACAAGATGATGATAAGAGAGATAAGAACCTTAACGAAAATCGTGCCAAAACTTTACCACCTACTCTTCCGCCGGGTAGCCAATGTAACGCCCTCGTCGGGGCAACATGTAACGCCATCTCCATCAGGACCGGTAACGTTACCAGAACCAAAACGTTAATGGTCGTCCTTACCGTTTTTGCCTGGCCAAAAAGATCGCGGCGTAGATAACTACAAGGCAGAGAGCGAAAACTTTCAGCAGTCCTCCCCATCAGACCTTTATGCTCCAGAGTTTTTTCCCTTTTCTCACGGATTTAAAACCGAACGGCGTGACGAAAATTCCATGCAACAAGTACGTGACGACGAACTTCTAAAGGAAGTCGTTAAGATTCAGCAAGAGCAGATGCAACGGATGATATCCTCGCAACACCAGCTCGCCACAGCAATGATTCTTCCTCAGCCTGTGGTACCAAAGTTTAAGGGCGACCTCCTGGACTACAAAACGATTATCATGGCTTTCGACGCGCGCGTTCAGTCAAAAGTAATAAGCAGGGCAGACAGGCTCTATTACCTCGAACAGCACCTACACGTAGAAGCTTTTAGCTTTTAAGTTGGCCATTTCTCAAGTATGACTATGGCCCTACAGTAAAACGTTTTTCGATCTTCTTAACGAAATGTCATAAAGCTTCGGAGACCATCGCGCACTTGGCAGTGTTGGATCATGCACCAAAGTTGCAAGCCATAGTTCTAAAGCTTCCCGCCAATCTGCAAACTAAGTGGCGCGAAACCGTAGTCAGAACTAGGCGTAAGGACAACGCCGTTGCAGGCTTCAATGACTTTCGTCGACTTTCGCTCACCAAAACTACGCTACGATCTAGCAGCGTCACAGAGGACAATAAGAAGTTTCCGCCACACGATTTAGATGACTACACTAGACAAGGAATCCCAGCCTATCACAAGCAGATCACTACTTCAGATATTGTTAGCCGCATCGAGCACCTGAAAGAAATCGCTGGAGAGATACCTGCTTGTGATCCTGAACTTGAAATCGGTCTTCTTATTGGAGGCAACCGCCCAAAAGCCCTTGTCCCGCTCATGGTAGTGCCAAACGATGGTGATGGTCCCTCGCTTTACTCAGCTATGGTTGGACAATCAGCAGTCCAGTTTATGTAACCATAGAACCAGCAACGAGAAAACTGACCGCACATCGGATCACTGTCAGAAAAGGAGAGAGCGTCAAGGAAACCATCACTCCTAAGTCCCTGCTAAATGTATTTGAACTTGACTTCAGCGAAAGTGCATCAAACAACATTCCAGAAGATGTCAACTACTCTAAAAAGAGATAGGAAATTCCTCAGTTTAGACTCCAACGGCATCCGACAGACAGATGGTCACCACGAGATCCCACTCCCCTTTCGGCAGCAGGACGTCAAGCTACCTTATAACCGAGAAAAAGCTCTCAAGAGAGTTCTCTGGCAGAAGAAAAAGGTGACGCAGAAAGACTGGTATCGGAGCGACTACGTGGCTTTCATAAACAATATGATGGATAAAGGATATGCAGAGAACGTCCAAAACGAAACACCGTTGACAGAAAACGGCAAGGCGTGGTATGTTCCACATCACGACGTCTACCACCCTACGAAGCCACAGAAGATTCGTTTGTTGTTTGATCGTAGTGCTACGGTGCTACAGTCTTGACCTGACAAATTGTCTGGTTGGCGCCCTTACTCGATTCAGACAAGAGCCAGTAGCTTTGTAGGTGACATTGAAGCCATATTCTACCATTTAAGGGTTCCTGTCTTCTAATGCAACTTCATGCGTTTTCTTTGGTGGCCAGGTGGTGACTTGAACGCCGAACTGGCAGGATATAGCATGACGGGTCACCCTTTCGGAGCCGTGTCCTCGCCAAGCTGTTCCAATTTCACCTTACGGAACAGAGCAAACGAAAACGAGGAAGAAATTGGAAACGCAGTTGCAAACACACTACGACGCTATTTCTACGTTGATGACTGCTTGCGATCAGTTGGTACCGAAGCTGAAGGCAAGGATCAAATTGACGGCCTTCGTAAAGCATGCGCAGAGGGTGGATTACGACTCACAAAGTTTATCAGCAACCATAGAAGCGTCCTTTAGTCAATTCCGGAAGAAGAGCGTTCAAAAGACGTAAAAACGCAGGACCTCAACTACGATGACCTGCCAGTCGAACGTGCTCTCGGCGTACACTGGTGCGTTGAATCAGATACCTTCGGCTTTCGCATTGTCGTCAAGGAGAAACCACTAACGAGAAGAGGAATACTAATGACCGTGTCCTCCACTGATGATCCTCTTGGTTTTGCCGCACCACTTACGTTGACTGCCAAGAAGCTGCTTCAAGGGCTGCTCGTAGAGGAGAGAAGCTTGTATGGAATGACGAGCTCCCTGATCCTTATCGTAAACGATGGGAAAGTGACGAAAAGAACTTCTACTTCTCGAACGCATGATCGTCCCTCGAGGCGGTGAAACCATCAGACTTCAGACAAGTTAAAACTAGACAGCTTCATGTTTTCTCAGACGCAAGCTCAGTCGGATACGGTTCAGTGGTGTATCAGCATCTTTGTGACAACGAAGGTCGCATACATTGCTCCTTTATGATTGGGAAAGCACGGCTTTCCCGATCAAACCGGTGACGATCCCACGCTGAGAATTGGCTGCCGCTACCGTCTTCGTCCACCTCGGCGAAATGATGAAGAATTCAAAGTGCTCGACGATAAGCCTGATACCATACAGTACCACACTGATTCTACCACCGTGTTGCGATACATCGGTAACTACCAGAAACAATTCCAGGTATCGTCGCTTACCGTGTCCAACTAATACGCAATTTTTTATGACCCTAGCCAGTTGAGATTTGTGGAAACGAAAGAAAATCCTGCTGATGATGCTTTCCGAGGCCTAGATGCCAAAACACTTATAGAATAACAGCGCTGGGTAAGGGGACCGGAGAACGAAATGCGAGCACAGCCTCCGTCATTTGGCAAACTTTCAACCGAAGATCCAGAAGTCAAGAAACAAGTTAATGCCTTTGTTACAGTGATCACCGATCCAGCACCTGTAGCATCCGTATCGAAGCTACTGCAACATTTTCCTGACTGGCATCGCTTGAAAAAAGCCGTTGCAGTTTTCTTGAGAGTGAAAACCATTCTTAAAGAAAGAAGGCTAAAGAGTTTCAAGGAACAGCAAGGGTCCCTCATTACCACTAACGATAAAGCTGAACGAAGATTGCTCATCACTGACTGTTGAAAAGTTAGAAGAAGCAGAGCACGCAATAATTTGTCTCACACAGTCCCAAAGCTTCGATAACGTACTGTAGAGCCTCTACCAAGCATGCCGTAACAAACATGGTTATAACCGGACACACCCCCAGAAAGGAAAGACCGAAATAACAAAAACCAGCTCCCTTTAACGCCTCAACCCGTTCGTTGATGGAGGTCTTCTACGAGTCGGTAGCCGACTGAATTTAGCTGACATTCCAATTATTTTGTCTCGAAAGAGTCACGTGGCAACATTAATCATTCGTCACACTCACGAGCAACTCTGTCACGCAGGACGTGGGCATGTCCTCGCTAGATTACGCGAAAGGTATTGGATTGTTGGAGCTAATCCGCAGTGCGTCGACTTATCCCTTCTTGTGTCAGGTGTCGTCGGACCACAGCCCCGCCTCAAGATCAGAAGATGGCTAATCTGCCATGGGTTTGACTAACACCAGCACCTCCTTTGACCTATGTTGGGGTCGATTTCTTGGACCGTACATGACCAAACAAGAACAAGAAAGCAAAAGATTCGGAGTAACGTTTACGTGCCTTGTAAGCAGAGCCGTCCACATTGGAGTCGCAAACTCGCTCGAGACAGAATGTTTCCTTAACGTACTTCACCGTTTTATTGTTCGTTGAGGACCCGTACGAGAGATAAGATGCAACAACGGTACTAACTTGGTTGGTGAAAAGAGAGCTGCGCGAAGCTTTCAAAGAAATGAATCCCGACGAGACCACCGAGGAGTTTCGCCATCAGCAGATTGACTGGAAGTTCAATTCAACCCGCCTGTAGTCACATAGGTGGAGTCTGGGAGAGATAAATTAGAGCAGCACGAGGGCTCCTAGACACTCTCCTCTGTGAACATGGAATTCGCTTGGATGATGAGTCCTTACATACCTTACTCCTAGAAAAGTGAGGCCAATGGGCGTGGTTCCAAGCTTTCAAGCATTGTTAACATCTCCACCGCTTTTCTCAAATAAACGTTGTTTGGTCATTTTACCGTCGTGAACCTTTGTTGTGGCAAACCGTTTTGAAGTTCTGTTTCTTAACGTGGGATTAACGACCGTTCTTTGAGTAACGATCTGCGCTCCCATTTGCTTTTTTAGTTATTCATATGCACAAAACTCGGCCAAACGATAAAGATCAGACATAAAATTATCTACGGGCTCGTCTTGACCTTGCACGTGTTGATTGAATCTAGCTCCCTCGTAAATTAAATTCCTCTTCGCAATGAAATAATTGTCGAATTTTGCTTTAACGGCGTGGTACTTGTCTGTGTCAGACGCTTTCGTAAAAGTGAAGCTTGCCATGATGTCTTCAGTATCACCATCCATGGCATAAAGAAGGGCATTCACCCGTTATGCCTCTTCTTGACTTTGAAGGCCCGAAACAACAGCGCTCGAAACGTTTTATCGAACGAGACCATTCCTAGAATTTGGTAAAGTCGAATGATTTCGTGGGTTTTACCCGCAGTGAAGGCTGACCCATTGCGGCTCCTGCATGAACCATCGTTTGCGCTTGCGCTTATCCCACCTGTCGGTATCGAAGAAAAACTATCTGGCAGAGGTCTATAACTTCCGCAGTCACGAAGATTAGTATTTAGGCCGTTTTATAAGTCTTCTGACACCATGTTATGTCATATGTTAGTACAGTTTGTATGTTTATAACACTGATATATAGTGTCCTTAATTCGCACTTTAATGCTTAATACTTTTTATTATTATTCTGAAGACTAAACTGCACCCAAGAAAGTCCAACTGCATAAAACTCCTCAAAAAATTCCTTGCAAACGTATAAGTGCCTCTCAGCTTTCCACCCCACCTCCCAACCAAAAAACAAAAATGTCCTCAATCGCATAATCATACACCCATGTGCCATTTATGCAACTGGTAGTTCTTTATTTATATTATCCTTAGCTTGTTACCTTACCCTACAATTGTGTGATTTCAAGCCCTTTTTCATTTATGATTTTCCAGCGTTTTTTGTCTTCACCAAATATTCTTGTAACTCCAAGTTACAAGTTTCCAGGGAAACCGCAAGATGCTATGGTTGTATGGATTGACGATACCAGTAACGAAAGTTTTAAGCTATGTCTCAGAGAAACCAGGATTTTTGATGGCCTACACCAAAACATAAAAATTGTGAGTAATTTATTAACTGTTGTTTCCAGTGTTAGATAGTACCAAGATCACCCTTGGTGATGATGGGTATTTATCATTAAAGAAAACGCCTCCTAGCTGTCAGCTTTCATTTATTGTGATCTTATTTTCCTGCTGAGCACACGTGTCCAACAAGAAATATTAGTCGAATTGGATCAATCCACTGTAGCTAAAATCGTTCACTTAGAAAAAAATGACCTCGCTCTAATTTAAGGTTAAAAGAAGAAATAAACAGCAAACCAACAACAACCAACGTAAACACAAGTAAATCAGTACAACTGGGCACTTGCTTGGCTTATTTGGTTTCAGACAAGCAAGTTAAACTTGACAAAAGGGCGTTAAAACAAATGGAACTAAGGAGAAGGTTATCTTCGTGAAAACACCAGTTGACTTTCCTATGTAGCCATCGTTATTGTTGCTTTGCAGAACTGGTTAGCATTCACCAACCTGAGTCTCGAGAACTTTACCCTGACCGACAGCTTAGTGTTTGCGAAAAACAACTCTCTTCCTCAACAACAAGACGTCGCCTTCTGTAAGGTAAGAAGTGGTCAGTAGAAAAAGTATCATTGTTTTTTCAGTTATTTTTGACTTGTTTTTTTGTTTATTTGCTGTTTAAGACCAGATCCCTAAAGTTCGCAATAACTTTGTACAATCTGCTGCATGTTCTTAACCTAAGTCTAATTTTTTTTCTTGTTACAGAAAATCAACTTCACAGAGCCATTCTTTGCTCCTCCTGTGGCAGTAGTGACACCAAAACGCATTTACAACAACAACAGTTCGGGGCTGTCTGCAGGGTCAGGATGTGACGCAATTACCGCCTGGGTTGAGGTAAGACGTTTTCCCCCCCTAGTTCACCCGTTCAGTCTATCGTTTCATGCATTACTCATTTCCTTACGTAAATTTAATGAAAGGAATGTTATCCTTACACCAATGGAAGACCTCCACGCTCAGGAGAAAAAACAGTTAAGTCTGAGCAGTTTTGACGAGGGAAGGGCTGATTGTGCACCCCTTTACTGATCAACTCTCCATTACTTAAATGAATTTATGCTTTTAAAGATGTCGACGATACGGCGAATAACCTGAATAGCTGAAACTCATAATTTACAATATTCCACGAGCGCGCGTTGGATATGCGAAAACAATGTGTAGAACTCGCGTTTTGATTGTTGTAGCGGGGTTTGTTGTCAGAGTATAGACGCAAGAATGACGTTATCAGGTGGTGTGACCGACGCATGTGATCAGAGTCTAGAGTCCAGCCAGAGTGAATGGTCAACAAAGTTTTCTAAACTCAACCTCCTTCCCTGGAACGTGAAAAGGAGAGACCCTGGGAACGAGGTTGATGCAAACTGTTTTCTCGAGTGGTGCCGAGTTGGCTATAATCATCTCATATCCAACAAGCGTTAGTTGAGTAAACGTTTTATTTAAAACAATCAAGAAATATTGCTCGATCTTGCTCATTCGCTTTGCAAGAACAAACAGAGACAATTTAATATCTCTATTTTTCGGACATGGTATAATGCTCATATACCATGGCCGCTAAGCCAATCGAATCCCTGGAATTGCACTATACAACGAAAACGTAAACAGATAATACAAAAAAACCCCAGATGTTTGAAATGGGCGTGGGCACTTTTCTTCTATCTCCCGCGATGGCTTATAAGTCGTTATCACATTATCTCAAGTAATAACAAGCAAACTTTAACACATATGTTTCATTTTAGCACACATCTACGAAAGAAATGGAGATTTGTGTGAAAAACTATGACAGTAGAAGTAAAGACACCATTAAAGTTGATTATCTGGTTATTGGAGGTACGTAAAATCAGTGACAATTGCAGAACAAATACGAATTAACTACTTCTGTTACACACACTAACAATTGCCTTATAAATTCAGTACCCTCCAGCTTGCCGGTCATACATGTCATAAATGACACTGTATCACACTTCTTAAAACTGGGGTAGCAGACTGAAAGAAAAACAGCTTTTGCAGTGAATTTTGCCAGGACCTGATATCTGTAACAGTATTACACTAGCTACAAAAGGCGTTTAATTAGTTTCTTTCATGGTCCAAATCATAAATAACAAGTCTGTTATTCCTAAAATCAGGAATCACATGAAGAGTGATGTTTACTCTTTACAGACATTTTGTTTTTGTCATCGACATGTGACCATCATTAAAACAAAAGAACTCTTTGTTCAAACGGCCAATAGGCCTCTCGCTGGTACCTTAATATCAATACTGAGGCTATGTAATGCGAACTATTTATTTATTTATTTATTTATTTTATTTTCCCCAAATCAGGTATTGTTACATTTCGACACATTTTGCTAATAATACAACATTGAACAGGAAGTGCCAGGAGCCTTTCTAGGCTTACCTGGGAGGTCCTCTTATATACTTAGAAAAGGTACTACCCTGACATGCGATTACTAAAATTATTGTATTTTACCAATTTGTATTTAACATGTAAAGAAATCTTTCCCAGGATAGCTAACCATACTCAGTAAGGACAAAAGTAATCGTGAGAAAAGAACACAATCAATCGGTCTGCTTTGAATATGTAACAAAAAAATTCTCACTTGTGATGAAACGTTCATTTGCCCTGAAGCTGTTTGAGCCAGAAACTTGCATTTAATTTAAAATGTCTACAACGTCGAATATTTTCCTGTTGTAAATCCGTCTTAAACACAGTTCTAAATTTTAACTTTAATTTTTCCTAGGTAAACGAAGTGACAACTGTCCAACGCGTGTTCTTTAACTCAAGACAAACAGCGGCCACAACAGTCCGCGGGGTGGCCCGAGAAAACAGTCAGGGACCCAAAATCCCGTGGGGTCCCCATTAAGTAACATTTTAACATCTCCCCTCTAACAGGAGTTAATTAATCACTTTGGCGTTTTAACGTGTCGTCCAGGTCTTGTAGTAATGGGTGACCTGTGTGAATCTGCTGTGAATTTGATTGGTATTTCTGCCTCTGTGGATGCATGTTGGACATTTTCAGGCAAATGTGGACAAATGTGGTGAGTTATGAAGCGTTGGAACTTAGGCGGTTGTTGACAACAGATGGAAGTGTTTTGGTGAATTAGCACTATATTAAAGTACTTTGAATAGAAATGAGTGACCAATAAGTATATGTGATTTGCCATGGTAATCCTGGGATGTCATGTGGTCAGGATGCAACGCCTCTATCTGCTGTTGGTTGTTAAAGGCGTTACAGATATTTCAGTTGCTTGTTTGTCTTCAAGCTTTCATTAAAGGCCAGAAGGCATAGTCACCCGCAAAGCAAATACTTTTTTTTCCAAGGTGGTCTCCATGAATTTCATCCAATACTTCGGTTCTCAATGGTCTACAGTTAGCTCTCCTCTGAGGCTCCAGTACTCCCTGGGAAGCTAATCAACTTGCTCTTTTTCAGAAGACCAGCCTTTCATGATATACTCCATCACCACTCTTGGAGCGAAATGCAACTGTTTTACTATCTTACATGATCACAGCACCAAGTCCAGTACTAATTGTATCCTTTCCTTGCACAGGTGCGATGGTTACGATAGATTTCAGTTTTTCAAAAGCCTCCTGCTGTAGCTTCTTCCAAACGAATGCTACATCTTTCTGAGTTAGTTGTGAAATGGATCCTTGAAGATCAGCCTTGTGCTCGATGAACTATTCTAGCTAATTGATTGTTCCTTTAATCCGGGGAACACCTTCCTTCTCTGTGACTGCGGGCATTTGTTTAATGACCCCGATTTTCTCAGGATTTGGTTTCTATCCTTCTTATTAGAGAATGTGTCCAATATAGTTTACTTCTGGAACTCTGAGTTTTTCTTTATGGGGATTGAACTTTAAGCCTACTTCTCTGCTCTCATCAAGCACTGCCCTCAACGTCTGATTCACGTCTCTTTGATCTTCGCCATGTGTCAGAAAATGATCTGCTAAATTTTCAACAGCAACCCCTTCGAACAGTCTGTCCATCTCTGGTTGGTAGATTACAGGAGCTGGTGCAATACCAAAAGGGTGAGTCTCGTGAATCGGTAAGACCCCAAAGGGTATTTAAACGTTAAGAGTTTAGAACTCTCGTCGTCTACGTGGAGTTTTCAGTACTCCCTGAAGGCATCGGGGATACGAAGCTCTTTGCACCTTAAATGCGAGGTGCTACCTACTGTTAAGTAAACATCGGGTAATAATGTCGTCTGAGAGCCTTTTTCAGGTCCCATTGGTCAATGGAAATTCGAACATTGTCCTTAGATGGTGGAATGTTCACCTCTCTATCTTTGGCTTTCCCTTGTTAGTAACTGGCCCAGATGACACCCAAGGTCTATGCTCCTCCTCTTGCTCAATAACACCATCTTCTCTCATCTCTTTGAGCTTTGCTCGTGATGGTTCTAGCAGAACAATCGGTACCTTCCTCAGTGTGTGGACTCCTGGAGGTGCTGAAGGGTCAATCCCCAAATTCACTTTAGTTGCGAGTTTACCGAGATTTTCACTAAAACAACCTTGATATTCACTTAGCAGCGGGTCAGTCTTGAAAGTACTCCGGTACTCATTTTGTCTTGATGTTTCTGCATTCACAATATTTGGCTGAGGTGTTTCTATCAGTTGGAGATTCATAAACTTAATCGCTTCCAGATCCAGGCAGGCATCACGAGCCAACAGGCTGTTTTTGGTTATGATTCGGAGATACGGAGCCTTTGGATGTGTTTTTTCCTTACAAGTCAATCTTTAAGAGGTTGGTAAATCTTTTGCCCAGGTTCCTTAGCGATTTCCGTGTACAGGTTGTAGGGGATAACTGTGCCTTCTGCACCTGCATGTTTCTGCCTTGACTCGAACGCCTCTTCCTGTAATCTTAAAACCAATCAAGGTTTTGATTCTTTTTCTGTTGTCATAAACAATTCAAAGTTCAACAGATCCAAAATTTGTGTGCACATTGTCACTCTTACCACGACAGCGTTCATCAAAAGAGTTTTCTTGCTCCACCGTATGAACTCGTGAACCTTTCTTTGCACATATGTGTAAAGTGCCCTTTTTTTGTCACAGTCATGCATTTTTTCCAAATGCATTGCATTTGTTTGGTTAAGTAAATGGGTGATTTTAACTGCGGATTTTACACCACCGAGCAGTCTTCCTGTCCTGGCCGTTCTAACTTCCTCACAAACTGAATTCCTGATTAGTGAGCGTTTGGGTATCAGCATTTGTGGACACATGAAACTTTTGTTCAGCCGCCTGAAAAGATCTACAATAATCATGAGAGCTCCACAGAGTGAGATTTGGCTTTTAAGCAATTCTTCTGATAATTCATCTGTCAACACTCCACCAACAATACGATCCCTGATTAAGGAGTCTTTTTGGCCTCAAAATTCACATGTCAAGGGCAGTTTCTTTAGTTCACTCACAAAATTTACAGTGCGCTCACCATCTTTCCTGTTTCTTTGATTAAACACTATTCGTTCACAGATAACATCCCTAGCCCTTTACATAGTTCAATTTCCTACACACATCTGGATAGCACGCATTGCTCTCTCCTCCGTTGAAAACAAAATGACTATACATCCTCGATAGCTTCTGGTAGTAACATGAGGTAACGTGTTTTTATTATATGGCTGGCTCCGCGAGCGAGCAAGATGAGTCAAATCCTGCGCTGTGATTGGCTACCCGAGCGGGCAAGATAAGGCTATCTTGCCCGCTTGGGATTACCCGTTGCCCGTTCGATTGGCATCGAAAGTTTAATCCCAAGCAACAATCCAATCTTTTCATCGATTTCTCCTTGTTTTTGGGGAAAACGCACACTAAAATTTTTGGTAAACTCCCAACGTTTACCTGAAGGAAAGAAAAGAGAATGGAATCGTCCTGGTGAAGTGAAAATTTTGTTTCAGCTACAATGAATGTGAGTTGAATCGGTGAGTTGCTCTGTGTGTAGTATTTTAGATAGATTGATTTTGTAAAACTTACTGTCTTAAGTCGTGTGCTAAATTGATTGATTTTATAGGTTTTCAATGACTGTATTTTAATCATAGCGTAGTGAAAGTTGCATTAAGTATTTAGCGCAGTGCAGAAAAGTGTTTTTCCCAAGTTCACCGAAGAAGCTCACGTTTTTTAATTTAGCCGCGTCTTGCTTGTTGTAAACAACAAAATCTTATCAAAGTTTCGACAAGTTTTCTGATTTTCCCGCTCTATTTTTCGGGTTATGTTTGCATATAATCTTAAAATCTATGGTTTCATTCAAGAATGAATGATTGGAAGCCGAATACTATGTAAAAATGTTTATTATTTACGCCACCGTGTGATCGGCCGAAAATGGCGAGTTTGCCGGATTCAATTCAAATCTTCCGCTCTTGCGAAAATCTAAACTTTTTGTTCTCAATAATTGTATACTCCCTTTAAGCCATTATAAAGTTAGAGCCTTAAGATAGTTTAGGATTCCTTGTTTCCACAATTACATGCTAATCCAAAAATTCACTGAAAATAAATCTTGCACCGGCGGGCTATGAAGAATTTCTTTCCGAGCAGAGCACTGTTTCGTGTCGAATTTTGCTTTGCTGTTGTAGTTTTAACTTGAAGGTAAAGCCATATAATAAATCCTTTATTGACCAAGCATGTTCGATCGAGATGGCTGAATATTGGATTCGTTCTGTTTTTGCGTTTTTATGGACCTCGGTGAAAAACGTAAAAAAAGAACTTGGCCAATATCCAGACATCTTGACCTCACGCTTGGTCAATAACGCATATATACCGTCCTTTAGTTTATCTGGTTTCTCATCTCTCACTTTCGCCGCAAGGCAAATTTATGAGTGCATGAGAAACTTCCTCCAGTTTTCGCATACGTGTAAATCCAGTACTAACGGACCAGTTGAGCGTGAATCTCTTTCAGCCATTAAGATGCGACTCGTCACAACAATTCGTTCACTTTTCAGAATGGTCCATTGTCTAACATCATGTTGTAAATTCGTCTAAAACACAGTTTAACTTCGACTTTAAACATTCTTAAGAAAACAAAGTGACAAGTGTCCAACACGTGTTGTCGAACTCAACTCAAACATGGCGGCCAGAAGGGTCCGCGCTGTGGCCCGAGAAAATAGCCAGGGTCCCAGAATACCGTAGGGTTCCTTAAGCAAGCAACTTATAACATTTTCCAGACCTTTGGCAGTCTTACGCACAGGAGGGTCGGCTAGACCTGTGACGATACAAAAGTTGCCGTTTAAAATTATGCAGTTCTTTAATATAAGATATCTGGGAGGTTAAGCTCTTCTATGTGAATTGGCTGGCTGGACTTTGACCCAGCCACCGTTTCCAGGTACGCAAAAACACACAACCTTTTTTTTTTTCAGAATTCTCCCCGCTCACTGCCACTGTTAGTGCACTCCGAGTTTTTAAGTTATCAAGTAATGAGTTAACTGTTAACTTGATGTGGTAATTTTAAGGCTGACCCTTTACAAGCAGCATAGTGTCTATCATTGCGTTTTTGTAGTCACACGTAATAACCCAAACCGATTTGTAAACTGTTAGTTGATTATGTATTTTCACGAAAGTACTCATCGGATTCACGGATCAAGACCTTGGAGAAAGGCATTTACCCTTCCCTCTTGCCATTTACTAGTCAAGGACCACGGGAAATTAAATTTGAGTTTGTTTCCAAGTGTCACGAGCTTATTTTTGCTCGAATCACACGTCGCGGATAGCCACGTTACCGCTCTGTTTCTTCAGCCTCAATTCTTGCCCCATGCCCCCTTCCCTCACATACCCTTATATTCTTAACGAACAACAACAATTGCTTCTCTTGAACACTTTTCTAGATTTGGATCCGTGTTTAGACGTAACTTGCGATTATCACTGTCTGTGTAAGGCTTTTGGACCTCATGATGCTCGTTGTGTAAGCGTTGATAGTTGTCCATCCTTCCAAGAACCAATCTGCTCTTCAAACGGCACTACATATGACAACAACTGCCTGTTTGAACAACAAATGTGTTTGCTGCAATTGAATTTTACAGTGCAACATCCTGGTAGTTGTGAAGGTATGTTCATTTAAAAGTAGGCTTAATTCCACTTATATCTTCAGAACATTTTCGGCACAGAAAGATGTTTGACACCAAAACAACAAGCGCTGAACGAAATAAAATTCACAGGAAAAGATCAGCCAGCCCAGCTAAGAGTTCTCTTAGGGGCGTTTTACACTGTACGACTTTGCCGCATGCGACAAGTTTACGATAGGCCTACGACACGAATTGTTTCGTGTAAATAGAACCTACAAATCGCTTACGACTGTTGTGTACGTCATAAAAAAATTTGTAGGATTTTAAAACATGTTTTAAAATCCTACGACAATCGTAGGTATAGACAATGTTGAATGACGAGTGTTGTATGGGACTTTTTGCATGACGTGAGCAGCGTGCGCTCTAGAAATCGCATGCGACAGTCGTAAACGAAAGTAGTACCGTAAATAGGCCTTTAACGTTTCTCAGCTATCATTTATTAAAACTGCCATTTTTTGAATGTTGGCCGTTCTCAGCTATTACAGGGTCCGAAATTGCGCTTTCCTGGTCGCCAATGCGACTAAAAATTTTGCACTGGCGACCAAAATTTCACAACTAGTCGCCAGCGGGCGAATAACTATTTCATGCCACGATCATTATACAAACAATAACTTTGATTTTCAGCCAAATCGATAAAAATTAAATTCAAAGCCGCCCGCCAATTGGTCACTTACTTTTTGCCTTTCCACTGCTTTTGAAGTATAAAACCGATTTTCCTGTTATTATAAATCTATCACAACGCTTCACAGCTCGAGCAGTGCGAAGCTTCGCCGCCATGTTTTTTGAACGAGAAATGCTGCACGGTTGTGGCCTGGTGCGAACAACATGGCGATCCGATCTTGACAGAACGCGAAAGGAAAGATCGTTTACGGGTTTGAACATAGAGCAAAGAACCAACCAGCAGTTTTTCAATCGGGTACATTTCTTCTCCAAAAGGTAGAGACAAGAGAAGGTATAAAGTTAACTTAAAACATTTAGCAGTCTTATGAAACTGCGTATATAGCCGGCATTCGATTCATTCGTCGTGGTTTTTCAGTGGAAGGTGTATAAATCGCCACTGGGGCCCCAAACGTAAACGCGTTCTCTTCGTTCTGATTCTTGAAAGAAAAA
This sequence comes from Pavona decussata, assembly GCF_977016875.1. Lineage (NCBI taxonomy): Eukaryota > Metazoa > Cnidaria > Anthozoa > Scleractinia > Agariciidae > Pavona > Pavona decussata. The sequence goes on along the minus strand of NW_028145476.1, from coordinate 30,394 downwards.
AATTGGCAACCAGAATTTTCCATCTGGCAACCCAAAATTTTGGTTTGTGTTTCACTGCGAAGGAAAAATTTTATTGACCCTTTTTTTTCTGCTTTTTGGCGACCATATTTTTCCACATGGCGACTGAAAAAAAAAGTGTCAGTCGCCTCTTGGCGCCTGCCTAAAAAAGTTAATTTCAGACCCTGTATCAATTAACCTCCTGGAGATCCTTTGTGAGGTAAAGTGTTCGGTAAGAGAAAAACAGCTCAGAGTAATGTAATGACAAATGACAAATAACAAATTTAGTCAAGGGGTTGCATCTTAATACAACGAACAGTATTCGGTTGGAAAAAATACCAAAAAAATAACAACAACAACAACAAAAAAATAATTTACAAACGTGTGTTTTCACACAAACCTCAAAGATCAAGACGCACTTTTTCCAAAGTGAACTTTCCACCGAAAAGAATAAAACGTAGATGTTTGTGCAATTTTTACAGTTCTTCGATGGAAAGTAAAGGGGATAAGTCAAATGGATATGGCTTGATAGTTTAACACAATGAAATTGATGAGTCGAATCTTGACTCCACCCAGCATTTAGTTAATTACTGCTTTGTGTTTATCACATTTTTATTTCTACTCATAAAAACTGGCTATGCCTTTTCTCTTTTTTACAGGATTTCCATTTCAACGCGGTCGTCGCCACATGCCTCACATTCCATCCCTGGGGTACTCCCACTGCGAAGTAATTCGTTTCCAGCCTTACGTGTTCTACCCTGACAAACCCATTGAAGTGCAGATCACTGTCAATCACATTGGTACCTCTGACAAGTCCTATGTCCATGATGCCAGCGTTGCTTGGGTTGAACATGTAAATTACCATCAATTCACTGCTTGCGTGATGGCGGCTGGATTTAACGAACGCCAATCCAAAGCTAACGTGACAGTAGATTGGATGGGCTACCAAGGTGCTCCGGTGGGTGGTATTTGTGGAGAGACACGCGTATCACAGTGGTGGACTGGGACGACTTGTGAGACTGTGAATTTTCCATCGGCAAGTCATTTGTACAGTTTAATGGCTAACAACAAAACGGCACCTCTGGATAGTAACGGATTTCTTTTGAGTTATAACTAATTAACGCTGGACAGTTAATCCTGCCGAAACATGTCTGTAAAACTCAGGAGTGTCATGTTTTTCTTAAAATTAATTTCATTACTGCTTTTATCCAGACCATTTGGAAGAAACAAATTAATGTAGTGGCTTTAGCTACGAGTTTTCTACGCCGTCACGGCACTTTTATTAGGGATTTTAAGAAGCTATTAGGACGATAGCAGCGAGAACGTCACAAAACAATAGGATTTTATGAGAAAAACAAAGGCCCTGCTCGTGCGCTTTAAATTTTGGTACATTACCATGGTCGCAGTACTCGGCCAAGCGACAACGTGAATTAACCAGATTCAAGGTTTTATCGAGAATATGACGGTCATTGTCTGTCTAAACGCCGTTCCCACCTGATCTGTTATTGGATAATTCGGCTAAATTGTGCAAGCTCAACGAATTGGAATAATCCTGAAGTAGTACAAGTAACACCAAATTAAATTTTCAAGAGACATTTTCTCTGGCGTTGTCGTTCCTATCAAATTGTGAAGAATTCAGTTGTAACGTGGCCTATGATAATCAACGTCAGGTGACAAAATGTACCGAAAAAAAAAAACGCTCAAAACCTCGGTCTTGGTTAAGCGTCAGAGCCTAAAAGTGAATTTCATATAGCTTCCTTTAGTCATGTTCTAAGGAAGTTGTGGACCCTTGCTATAATATTTGAATCATTGTAAAGGTAGCTTTGTTAACTACTTGGCCGTACACTTATTGTTCCACCATCTTCATTTTTCCCACAGGGGACGTTTTCAAAGAAACCTTTGGTTTTTATTACTGCAGCTCACCATCACGCCGGACTGAAGAGAGACGCTGCAAGTATTTGGTTGGAAGACATCACGCGATCTTCCCTCAAAATATGTTTGAGGGAACTGCAAAATTATGCAGGCTCCCACGAAGACATTTACGTTGTAAGTATTTCGGATCCTTTTAAATGGTCTTTCTTCAGAGGTTTTGAATTCACCTTAAAGGACGTTTTCGTTATGGCGTCATTGCACTAAAATTTGAACAGCTTTTTGTTTACTTGCGTTTTTTAGAGCAATTATTATTTACTCCCTAATGGGGTTAAACAATCTGAATTTCAGGGAAAACGAAATGAATTATAGTATTTTTTATAGTAAAATTAAATGACACAATCATGCCAATAGACTATTCTTCTGGATTTGACCTTCTAGCGACCCCCTCGCCCTGCTCCGCCCTTACTGGACGAGAGGGTAAGAAAGGAATTACTCAGAAAATGAAGGGTCATATTATCGTGCATTTTCATAACATTATTGCTTCTTGAAACATTGGGGCGTTTACCTTTATAACTAAATGTATAAAAGTTTCATTCTATAAAGCACCGGGAAAACTAACGTAGTGAAGTCTCATAAAAAGTAAATTATCACTTGTACTTCTTGGATTTCTAATTTCCTAACATTTTAACTCAAGAAGCACCGGAAACCAAAAGATTCATTCTATATAAAATTAAGTTACATTCATCTAACTTTGAATTTCAAGTAAGTACGTACGTAATTTTATACCTCTTGGTCTTGACTAACAAGACCGATTGTGAACTGCATTATACATTGTATTTTACAAAGACTCTTTACATTGTCCAAGTCACATTAAGAGTCGGAAAGTTTCTAAACACAGTTCTCGGTTCCAACACCTACTTCAGCTTACCGTCTACTCGCGTATCATCCTTTGAAATATCTTTATTTTGAGATTCAACTTTTAACCATTTGCTTCTTCCTCCTGAATTCACTAGAGTTTGTGCCTTTTTCCTTTTTTTGTAGAAATGGCTAGCGTTTTCGTCACTTCATTTGCCTCTCTTCTCAGAACTCAATTCAGTTTATTTTGCCAACTCACAGCACCCTCCTGCTGATTATAATGACGCATTCTGCAAGGTCAGTGTTCTTGATTTTACTTGTACTATTTTTACTTTCTCGGCACAACGATAGGCTATTTTACTGTAGGTTCCATTATGACCTGGCCTTTGAGTGGAATCGAGGCTGAAGTTAAACCTGGAACTTAGTGGTTTTCATATGCAAATGAAACTAGTGAGCATCGGAAAAACATGATGGCAGTGAAGTTTAAGAAAGCTAAACTCCAGCCTCGCTTCTACCCAAAGGCCAGGTCACTGGGAAAACAACTTTAAAATGGACTATAATAATACCTCAAATAAAATGGGCGTCATTTTCTCCTGAGATTTCACGATCACTAAAACAATTTCATTGAATTTATAACTAAATTTCCTCTCGTTCTATTGTTAAGGGGCTAATCCGTTATACACCTCTTGCTTTCTCTCAGGATATCCACTTTGTTAAGGTGTATAAAAATGTCCCGAGCGTTTTTGTATCAGCAAATCATTCCTCCACTGGTGGAAATCGAGATCCTATGCGCAATTCCATAACATCTTGGGTAGAGGTAAGCCAACGGCACCAATTTTTTCCACACGTATATTTGTTACTTGTTGCAATTTTTAAACATGTCCCAGTCCCAACTGGGCAATTTAGAAATGATGCACATATCTTAAATTTTTACTGAACACGAAAGCCCTTCATTCTATCCTGACGCCATAGTGGTAATCGTTAGTATTTAAAACTTTTCCACTACCGTTCCGAACGAGACAGCTGAAAGGAGCCTGGGAGCCAATGAACATTTTCCTCCGTTTTTTGTTGTTGTTGTTGTTTCGTGACTTGCCATTGCGTGGTTATCAAGCCAGCGTCCCAATATTGAATTTGTCATTCTTCGCCAGGATCCCGTGTGCACGCATGGCTTGGTAAGCGCTAATGACATAGTCTAAAAATTATTCTATATTTTTACCGAAGGCAACGCTAAATCATGAAAATGTATAAATTATATTTGTTTCCTTCTCCGCTTTTCGAGTTTTGTAGTTTTTAAGCATTGTCTTTAACTCGAAACAGATCACTCTGGCTCTCTGGCTATCGTGACCTATAGTGCATCTGGTCCTTCTATTCATTGTACAACGTATTAGGCGATTACTGTTTGATTACTGTTTTGTGTTATGAAATCCTTTGCTTTAATTTCTATCGCCTTCGTTCTTTCTGCTAGAATTGTTAAAACGCATTTTGTTTCATATTTTCCGAATTTGCACGGAAGCTGTACTATTTCATTATTTTGCTTTAGCGTAATCATTAAACCTAGCTCCAAAGGATATTTCGTCGTCTTTGTTATTTCCATCCGATACAACTACCCTTTATTTCTGTTCTGGTCATGTTAAATGACCGATGCTTTATCTTCTGAATTCATTCTTCAGAACAAAAATGTTCAAGTTGAAGTAACATCATAATTGAAAGCTATAAATGGAAAAATACAATTCTGTGATGTATGTATGAGCTTATGTCATCATAATCAACATCATCATCATCATTTAGAAGAAGTCCTTTTTTTTTTCAGAAGCCGTGAAACTAAGCATTTCAGCCTGATTTCTAGACCTCACTCACATATAAAGAACCCTGGTCAACCCTATATTTACCTTAATTGGCACAACAAGTAGCTCCTTCAGTCGTGGCTACAAATGCTAAATCGACGTAAAAGCTAAAGTAGGTATGATTTATATATTTTTGTTTTATTTTGCAGTACATCAACACGACTGGAGCACGAATTTGCTTAAAGGAATTGTACGAGTCAAAGTATGATCCACTTTCTGTATCATACACTGTCTTGTCAGGTAGGACTACAGAGTGTTTATTGTCTAACCAGAGAGATAGATAGATAGATGCAGAAACCATAATTGTCCACCAAATAGACAAATAACAACAGTGCTAAAAAAATAGAGGTAAACCAATGGACTCTATACTAATACAGATTTAGTACCAGGTTTAACTTGAACATAGAACAGTTTAATTCATAAATCGCATTTTGAGGGGAAGCAACCTTGATGAAATGAAATAAACGAAGAGACGCTCTCAAGTCGAATAACACAGGAAACACTGTATTGAGCCCTTAGAACGGGCGTAAAACCAATGTCTTAAAGGTACTGGTTGGTTGATGTAGCATTTGCTCTTACGGTTAGATACTTTAATTATACATTTACTGTTATTCTAGTTTCTTGCCTTGTCAACTTTTCCGCCTTTTCAGTAAGTAGTAGTAGCTGGAATAACATAAAACACTGATTTCGTTTGATTCACTGAGTACCAGAAGAGGAGCTCAGCTAAATCGGAAGTTGAGAAAAGCTGCTAATGAACTTTACTTAATCTTCTGAACTTAGACATATGCAAACCAGGCTGGGGTTACTTCGATGGTTTCTGCTACTTTACAAGCTCTGCATGCGCCTCATGGCTGACTGCTCAATCAAACTGTTCTGCAATGAGCTCAAATCTAGTGACAATTCACAACCAAGAAGAAAATGTATACATTCAGCATCGCAATAATGGTGAACGAAGCTGGATAGGTCTAAATGACAGGAGTGTAGAAGGATCGTTCGTTTGGCCAAACAAGGAAGTAAGCAGCTTTAGGTTCTGGGCGCCAAGACAGCCAAACAACTGGAGAGAGGAAGACTGCGTGCATACTCTTGGTGTCAAGCATGGTTACACTTGGAATGATGTGTCGTGTGATAACTGTTACAACTTCACTTGTTTCACAGGTAGATTGCTGTACATATCTATGTCCAGTATAACTTTCTTATCAAATAGCTGAAATATCCTGGCACTTAGTACGCAACTAACCCAGTTGCGTAAAGAGGGCTTGAAAAAAACATTCAGGCCTGAACGGGATTCGAACCCATAACCTCTACGATGCCGGTTCAGTGCTCTACCAACTGAGCTTTCAAGCCAACTGGGAGCTGATCATATTGTGAGTTCGTAATATACCCGTGAAGGATGAACAAATGAATGTAAATATATGAACATATATTTTGAAGTGCAGATTAAATATCAGATAAAAGAAAGATCCTCGCAATTACTACGCAACTTAAGCAGTTGCGAAAAGAAAGCCGGAAAAAATTCAGGCTTGAACGTGATTCGAACCCATGATAGCTTAGTTGGTAGAGCACTGCACCGGCATCGCAGAGGTTTTCGAATCCCGTTGAAGCCTGAATTTTTTTCAGGCTTTCGTCTCGCAACGGCGTAAGTTGCGTACTAACTGCGTGAATCTTTTTCTATTTGATCTTTTATCCGCAGTTCAAAATGTATGTTTCATATATTTACATTTATAACTTTCTTATAGCACGTTTTGGCCAATCCAGGAAAGCACTGTGACTGTAAAAAAAAAAAAAAAAAAAAAAAAAAAGAAAGGTTTTTCCTTCACATTAACCATTGGTTCTGAAAATTCACATCGGAAAATTAATTTGGCAAGTAGATAGCTCTTCATCTTTAGAAATCAGGAATGCGAAAGATAAATTCTCAGTAGTGAAAATCTATCGAACATCCCCAGGTACAAGCGCAAACAATGAAACTTCCTTGCCGAGGGGCAAAGACACTACTTGAGTTTGCGCATTGGTTCATTTACCGTGTAATTTCAGCTGATCAAAGATTACTGTGCTGTTAGCAAGGGAGTTAAAGTGGAATTTATATTAATAAAAGAGTAATAATCCAGATAAATTTAAATGAACACGAACTAGAACAACGAAGCAGGAAAAATTCACAACAGTGATCCAACAAATGAGAAAGGATTTAATTTGCAACGCTCAACGAAGGACTACATGCACTCTAAGAGTCCTTTTCATTTGTCAGAGCTGTCTTTAAGACTGTTCGGGCCGTAAGTATACCAATTTTAAGCTTCGCTTTTCCGACGCCGATGGAGGGCGACGATCGTTTCTCCATAGGTCACCATTGCCGGCTATGTAATCTTTCAACATACGCGTAATAAAATCTCATAACACTTTGTTCGATTACGTTCTTGTATGAACAAACTCAATTTGCCGCGTAATATTCCAGTGAATTTGGCCGGAGTTTACATCAAATTTGACTCCTCTGTGCCCTGTGACCTAGCTTGATTTTTCTCTTCGCCCTACACCCCACTTAGGAACCTTTTCATAGGCTATTGCAAAATATTTTCAGAACGTTTTAATTATCGAGCAACGTACTTACAAGACTGTATGCTATTTATTTCTACTTGCTACTACTATTTTCTAGCCAAATGGAAGATATTTGTTATACACTACGCGAAAATCTATGAAGCGATGAAGCTAGGAAGCGATAAACATTTTGGGAAATGTTGATATCTATTAAGCATATCGAAAGCCTTGATCTCAGATAACCAAATGCGTGTGTACAAGCATAAAAATCTAGCATAGACACCCCGAAACACCTCATGAATTCACAGAGATAAAAATGCTATCGCGTATTGTTCATCGCGAATGATCCCGTTTATTTTTTATTTTTTGTTTATGGCGTTGTTCGTCAAAGAGTGAAAGCCTCTGAACTTGAGTTGTGAGATGAACACAAAGTCCGTCATGCCTCTTGCTCGATTGTTTCTACATATGAGACTGAATTACAATTCGTAATGTACCTCGCGACGACTCGTTGTTAGAGAGTGGACAGAACAACACCTGCAATTTATATTTTTGGCATGTTACGGCCTCTTTAATTCGGCTAAGTTTTACGGCTTTTTCAAAAGTCAGCGTATATGTCTACGTCAACACAGTGTGATCTTTTGGGATTCTTCAGCTGAACATTTGATTTGTAGGAAGTTTTAGGGTCTAAAATCTTATTCCTCCAATTTCCGAACCACCGTTGACACTTGGCGAGTTCTTGCTCTATGGCCTTCAGTACCGCGGGCATCTTAATTTAAAGTGACACTTTCCGATTCGAAAACAAAAGGAATTTGTTTTACAGTGTTACAAAATTTTAAGTGACATTTCGCCAAAGAAACGAACCGTTGGGTGCTTCCTGATTCCAGTACATGCATACGAGCACCCTTCAGTGAATTAATGGTGATGATGATGATGATGATGTTAATAATCAAAAATAAGGTTTATGGCAATGTTGACATTAAAGATCGAGGTACTGACGTTTGCTTTTCCGAAAATTTCTTAGATATAGACGAGTGCTCTACCAAGTCACACAGTTGCCATGTCAATGCTACGTGTAGTAATATGCAAGGATCGTACAAATGCGCATGCATAGCTGGATATTCGGGCGATGGGAAAAAATGTACTGGTAAGCGACTTACGTTGTCTACTTCCTTCATTAAAAATAATGGTAAATATCAGAGCCAGTTTTTCATGTGTTTTACTTTAAATGGTAAGAGCAACTGGAGAATGGTTAGCAAGAAGGAAAGGCAAAATGTTTTCAAATTTCAACAAGTCGAAACTTCAAAAACTTTTAAACCCTCTAGACGAACATCTCATTGTACGGAAAGTCAACTGCCCAAAATGCTACAGTATTTTTTTTGCTATCACTTTCTCTTCATACGTATGAGAGGGTCAAGATACCTTTATAAAGTCCGTCATGTCTCTTGTGCTCGATTGTTTCTACATATGAGACTGAATTACAATTTGTAATGTACCTCGTGAGGACTTATTGTTTGAAAGTGGACACAAACTAACACCTACAATTAATATTTTTGGCATATTACGGCTTCTTTCAGCTCACGGTTAAATCGGCGGTCAACGCTATGATCGCTGCTAACGAACTTCCACCATCGGCTAAGAATTTAATTGTGCCTACACCAAAAACCTCAAAATTCTATCTGCTTCCAAAGATTCATAAAACAGGCAACCCTGGGAGACCAATTGTTTCTGCGTGTAGCTGTCCAACTGAGAACATTGCCGCGTACTTAGATCGGATCATGTGTCCCATCGTCCGCAACCTCAACACCTACATAAAGGATACCAACCACGCGCTCAATATCTTTAATGATTTCCGCTTTGACGACAACATCACCGGCGAACGCTTCCTATACAGCATGGACATCAAATCTCTGTATACCGTAATCCCGAACAACAGCGGGCTTCAAGCTTTAGTCTACTTCCTTGACAAGCGTTCCGTTCTTGAGCCACCTACTTCTACCCTAACCCGTCTTGCAGAACTTGTGCTGACCCTCAATGCCTTCACTTTCAATGGCGATTTTTACAAGCAAATAGGAGGAGTCGCCATGGGCAGCAAGATGGGCCCTAACTATGCGTGCCTCTTCGTGGGATATATTGAGGAACAAATCGCTAGCCAATACACTGGTTTTGTACCTCAACTCCACAAGCGGTACATCGATGACGTCCTCGGGGTTGCATGCTGTAGTCGCTTGGAACTTGAGAATTACATCAGCTTCGTATCAAACTTTCATCCAGCTCTTCATTTTACGCACACAATTTCTGACACTGAACTCTCTTTCCTGGACATGACTTTACGCATTACCAATGATCACATCAGCACTTCCGTACACTACAAGGTCACTGACACACACAGCTACCTTCATCATCAATCTTCACATCCTCGGCACTGCAAAGACGGTCTCCCCCGCAGTCAACTTTTACGACTTCGGCGTCTGTGTTCTGACGACTCTGATTTTCTGGAGAGGGGCAAGGAGATGATCACTTTTTTCGTTCAAAGAGGGTATTGTGCCGCCTCTCTACAGCGAGATCTTGACACGATCCAGCGGGACAACCGTACTGAGGTCATCCACCATCAAGACTCCGCAAGTAGAGAGCCAAGCAGAATTCCCTTGGTTCTTACCTACCACCCTTTAAACGAAAGAATCAAGAGAATCCTGCTGCGCAATTTCAGCATTTTATCTGGCGACCCTGAAACTAGTGAAATATTTCCTCAGCCGCCGCTGGTTGCCTATCGCCGGGATCGTAACATCCGCGACATTTTAGTGCATACAACCGCTAACAGCCAACCTGATCCTCATGTGGGAACTTCTCCATGCACGGACGCCCGCTGCCGTACCTGTGACCATATTTCTCCTGACACCACGCTGCAGGGTCCCAAAAGCTCGTTTGTCATCAAAGAAGCTTTCAACTGTCGAACAACCGGCTTAGTGTATGGTATCTCTTGCCGCCGTTGCCCTGCTATTTACATCGGCGAAACTGGCCGCACGCTAGGTCAACGCTTCGGTGAACACCTACGCAGCATTGAGAAGAACCTGCCGGGCTTTCCCGTCGCAGAGCATTTTAATACAAATGGCCACACTATCCAGGACGCAAAAGTCCGTGGAATTATGCTCTGCGACGGAAACAAGCAACGAAAGCGTCAGGAGATGCGCCTTATTTTCAGACTAGGCACCAGTCAGCCGCGCGGAATGAACTCCGACTTCCGATATCTTTAGGTCGTCACGCGCACATCGCGCGCGCACGTTACAACTTTAAATCTGACTTCATAGCGCAAGCCAGCTTTTTAACGTAAATCTTTTTCCACTGATGAAGGGCTAAGCCCGAAACGTCTGGAATAATTTCTACATATTGGCACTGAACACTCGTCTTCGAGAACTATATTTTACCTTTCCCTTTTTATAAGTACAAGTGCCACGCAGCTAACGGAAATTTTCCCGTTAAACTTTTACGTTTTACGGCCTTGTCGAAAGCGTATTTGTGTTCGTTAAAACAGTCTGATCTTTTCAGATTCTTTAGCTGAAAATTTGACTTGCGGGAAACCTAGTTTAGGGGCTAAAATCTTATTGCCCGAATTTCCGAGCCACCCTTGGTGCTTCGAGAATTCTTGCTGCGTGGCCTTATTCCGCGGGCATCTTAACTTAAAGTGACACATTTTTCAATTCGAAAAAAAAAAAGGAATTTGTTATGGTTTATGGCAATGCTGACATTAAAAACCGAGGTACTAACTTTTGCTTTCCCGAACATTTCTTAGATATAGACGAGTGTTCTACCAACTCACACAGTTGCCATGCCAATGCTACGTGTAGTAATATACAAGGATCATACAAATGCGCATGCAAAGCTGGATATCTAGGCAATGGGAAAACATGTACTGGTAAGCGACTTCCTTTCCCAGTTTGCTTTATTATAAATAAATATTGAATGTAATTTCTCGCACTGAGTACATCAGCTGGAAACATGGCGTTCTAAAAAAAAGAAAATCAGTTATTGCCATGAGTTTAGCATCCCCTCGTGAGGGAGTGAAAGGCTCAGTTTCATTTTTTTTTTAAATCTTTTTTACTAGTGATCAGTAGTGAGGGGGGGATGTTTTTGTCCTCTTTTTCGCGGTGGTTTCTCATTAATACGCGGTGGCATACATTAACGACGATGACGTCACCGCCTATTGTCTTGATCACTCATTATAGGATGACGTCATATTTTATTTTAGCCTTACCACCAGGTTATGAACTGGTTTGACAGGTTTATCAATGATGTCATGCTCTATTTTTAACTTATGGCAGTCATGGGCGGTATCACCGGTTTGACAGGCTTTTGAAGTTATTTTTGGATACATGACATCATATAGTATATTACATACATACTTAATTGTATAGCCTCCCTTGGGGGGCTCTTCCGTCATACATGAAAATAAAAATAATAATAACAATAATGAAAACTATTTACATTTAGATGACAAAATAGAGCAAAAAATTACGATAAAAAATATATGAATTGAAAGGACTTTTGCTCCACGGAAGGCGAAAGCCCTTTGGCTAGTTGCAAGCTCCAGGATCTACAATTTCTAAGCTAAAGAATCTGCATTCGGAAGTCTTTTTAGAAAAAACAAAAATGAAATACGCGCGACACCCACTTGTGTGTCTGAAAAATAAATACACATAACTACAAATGTCCCGTTTGTCTCTTTTTGTCCCTTTTGGCGTTATTTTGGCCTTTAGTGCCTGGTAATGGCCTTTCTGGCCTGTGTTTGGCCTTTTCTGACACTCTATATAACCTGACTTTTCCCGAAAACTCGGAAATAATGAAAAATATTTGTCGTCTGTGTTTCTTGCCTAAATTAACTAAGCGCCTTTCCCGCCTAATGACTAAAAAACGATTCGTTTCAGGTTGAGCTTTGTTGAGGAGTAAAGAGTTAAAACAGTCTTTTGTTGTCTTTGTTTATTGTTCCGGTTCATAAATTCCTTGCTCCTAAATTGTGCGTGTTAAAACACACACTCAGATTTAACAAATGTATATCACAATAGAGTCGATTATGCTTGATGTTGATGACTGTCCACCTTTACTTACGTTAACAAGGGTCAATGCGCTTTTGGCTTTCAGATCAGAGACTAAGTTCTTGTGCAACCTCTCTTCACGGTCCGTTAGCCACTTATTATGCAGAATTTGCATAAAAACTCTAGGGAAAAAGCCAATTAACTTATCATAAACAATAGACAGCCTAAGTTGGTAGAAATAATCAATTAAAACACAATCAAAACACGCAACTACTAAATGCTTGCTATTAAACAAGGCACATTTCTTGAGAGACCTGAATAAATAACTTATTGCCTTTGACCAGCGAATACAGAAAAACATTTAAATACTGGAGATTTTGAACGAATCAAAGTAACTCTCAGTTCTATTTCTAAATCGCCGAGTTTGCTTTCGTATGTTTATAAAAGTCATCTGTTCCTATACCTCAGAACGGGTTATGTCTGATTTAATTGTTGCTTTTTTAAGGGAATATTGGTTCCATTACGGCAACTTAATGTGGACAGCGGTATCGTTATCTGTAAACGTTTTACCACGATGTCTAATTGGCGACAAGAAAATTAAGGATAATTCATACAGCGAATTTCAATTTTCTTTTCAAATAGTTGAATGTTATGATGACACTTATGCTTGTCTTTTTGCACTAAAAAATGTTACCCTCATTGAAATGGTTGTGTAAAGATGCAATAGATTGTTAGTACTTATCCGTTAATGAGTTTATTTTCTAGAAAAATGATTGTCCAATGATGCAATTGGTAGCCTATTTGCGTTAATGCAATTTCTTGAAATGAATGCCAAAAGGAGCCCTGTTGATGCTTTTGAATGTTAATACATATGCAAACACCTATTGACATGGACGAATATTTTCTATAAATGAACGCAAAAGGTGTATTTCTGTTTTTGCTGACCTTGCCTCCTCTTCCTACTCTTCCTCCTCCTCAATTCTATTGTTTTCCCTCCTCCACCTTCTCCTCCTCCTCCTCCTCCTCCTCCTCAAAAACATCCCCCCCCCCCTTCACTACTGTGATCTCTAAGCATATAATGATAAAGTCAACATGCGAATGGTTAGCATTTTTAAATGGCACCTGTAAATACAGGCTCCATTTCCTGAATGATACGGTTCCCTTACTTTTCCCTGTCCTTAAATGGGGCAATAATTTGACGTCAGTCTTTGATCTAAATGCAGTGCTTCTGTTAAAAATATTTTGGGCGGTCCACATGTTGGATCCTCCTTGAAATACTGTCAATTGATTGACAACCATGTTTCAGTAAACTGCTCAAACCACAACGCTAAGACATCACCGAGAAACGTTATTGACACTAAATTTACTCGCTATGGAAAAAACGTTTTTGGTTGTTATGTGTTAGTGTAGGAGGTGAACTTAGAAATATAAAGTAGGTAACTAAATTTAAATATAAATAAATAATTAAATAAATTAACGCTAGCCGTTCATTTCTTTTTATGGCTAATTAACAAAGTGCAAAGTAGCAAATACACGAAATGATGTAATATATTTAATACATGGAAGAGTAGTGCATCCGGTCTACAAACCATAAGAAGTGGGTTGAAACATAGTTAATTAAGAAACTGTTTATGAAACCTTTCCATGACAACAATGGTGCTGCAATTTATGTTGGAAGGTCCGCGACCGTGCACAATCCTTTGTTTTAACGTTCACATCATAGTTGAATATCTTAACAGGAACGTTTCTATTGGTGAGCTGCCAAATCTATAGTGGTTTGTGCACGGTCAAATCCAAAAATGCTGACAAAAACATGAAACAAAGAAGACATAACCATTGCATCTTATTAACTATGGTTGAAAAATGAGGCGCAGCTGTTTGGAAATTGGTCCTTTTGTTGTTTCATATATATATAGCTTAAAAAATCATTGATGATTCCTTCAGAAATTCAAAGAAAAAGCTCGCCAAATGTTCTGATAATTCAGACTACATTTTCAAACCTCTTTCACGTTAGTCATTTCCCTTCTTTTTTCTTTATGAATTATTAATGAGGTTAATAAATGATAGTACACTTAGTGTTTCGGAATCTGTTAAAAAATTTAAAAGTAACATCAAAGGTAGATTAACATAATTCAATTTCCCGATAACCTAGTACGTCTTTTAATGTTTTAATTTCATTCAGTTTTTTTAGAGCACTTTAAGCAATCATTTTGCCCGGCGTTTTTCAAATAACTGTGCACTATGAACTTTCTATATCCCAGCGGCTAGTAACACTAGTCTTTTGGTGTGATGTGCAGCTAGCAAAACTAAATAAGCAGCATTGCCAGCATAAATATTGTTTTACCTAAGTTACAAAGTATTCTAGCAATTTCAACTGTTTTTATGCTTTAATTACCAGCATTCAAGGCTGTCTTTACAAACCTCGGTGCAAGCGGGAGACTGGGTCCAACATCACTCGGCAGTCACTACAGTGGCCAGAATCACGACGGTCAAGTTGCTGTGGTCAGCGGTATACAACGATGGACTGTTCCGTACACAGGTGACTACAAAATCGAAGCAGTAGGAGCTACAGGGGGATATGATACATACACTAATAGCCGTCAGTATCGAGGAAGAGGTGCTAGAATGATAGGCACCTTTCGTTTATCAAAAGGTGAAACAATTCAGATTCTTGTTGGTCAAGAAGGAGGAATTAACAGACATCATCAAAGTTCTGGGGGCGGCGGAGGAACCTTTGTAGTGAGAGCAAGCAACACTCCAATGATAATAGCTGGAGGAGGAGGAGGCATCGAAAACGCTTATTCAAGACATACAGAGTGCGATGCCTCCACAGCAACATCAGGGAGAGCTGGTTACAAGTCATGGTCGGGTGGGAGCAGTGGACACGGTGCTAACACCGCTGACAGTAGTAACTCAGGTAAGACTGTATTGTTTTGCAGTCCACTTAATTTCAGTGTAGACAGATTTTGTCTTTGATTGGCTTCCTATAATTAGTCTACCAGCCCATATCCAGCAGTTTATTATGTTGGGGGATTTCCTTGTTTATTTTTGGGAAAACCGTGCTTACTTTGTACCGACTAGGTAAATTAAAATCGTTAATCTAAATTGTTTAGTTCTTTTTTTTTTTTTTTCACTGACGGTGTAGTTAACTGCGATAAAATGCATGTTCAGCTTAATTGAAGACCAACTATAACCTGGTCCATTAGAGTTAAATGCAGGCTTTAATTAAAACCTTTTTGTGTAATATGTGATTTTATACTTTGCGAAGGAAGTTTTTGTCTCAAACTATACTCAGCCTCCTGAGTGGTTGCAGTACTGTTGAAACTCGAAAACTCCATGACTCTTTTTCTTGCGCAAAAACTTGTGATCAGCCGACGCTACTTTTGCGCTGGTCATAATAAAGACAGTAAAGGTCAATCCGCGCGTACCGATTAACCGGCCCGATCAGTAGTTTCAATCACATGGGCCAATTTATTTGTTACAAATAATTGGCGGAATTCATTTTCAAATGGATAAGAGGATTGGTTTCTAAAGGAACTGTGGTGGGGCAGTTGAAAGAAATTTTTGGCTCAATCAACCGAGTTAATAAGGTGATTAGTCCACCGTAAAGGAATTCCAGTGTTGACGTTTCCAGCTTTAGGCTTTAGGCTTTCGTCGGATTCGCTCTGACGAACGGGTAACGCTCGAAACGTCAGCACTTGAATCCCTTCATCCTTATTAACTATGATGATAAAACCAAACATTCGTGAGTGATATTTCTGTTTGTACAGCGTGAAGTAAAATCGGCTTTGATGCAACAACATCTGTAGCTCTGCCACAGATTTATATAACGTCCGCTTACCAATTTTCTTTGTTAAGTTCGGCCAATTAAAAGTTACCTGTCAATTATTTTTACTTCTAACGGAAGAGGAAACCGCGTTTAAGAAAAGCCTCTGGCACCCAGAATACTCTGTAAAAGGCGTTAACACACAACTTCTACCGCGGCAACCACCCCCCCCCCCCCCCCCCAAATGTAACCCAGCTATTGTTAGAAAAAGAAATTAAAAAAAATAATAATAATAAAAATAAACTTTCGTAACGTTCAGCCAGTTTTACAATCAGTTATAAACAATTGAATAAAATATACTGAATAGTAGAAGGAAGCCTTGAATTTTAGTATTGGCCGAGGGTCCATTGGAATTCAATTTTCCGATATGAAGACGGGATTACATACATCTTAGCAAGAGAGGATCCTCTCTTAATCCTAGCCATTGCAAGCTTAAGCTTATTCTTTAGCTCAGTCAGGTTAGTCAGGAATAACGAGAGGCACAAAGAAGCTGGAACATTTTAAGTTTGCACATGCTGCTTTCTATTCCATCTTTAAAAAAAAAAATGAATTTTCTACGGGCATCGTCCACCAAAAATTAGCGCGTCCGTTACATTCAAGTACGAGTATTGGCTTTTGTGTTCTCTGATGATGTTTTCCGTGGAAAAATTCACCCTGTTAGCAAGTTACAGAGGCGAGGCTTCTTCAGAGAAACATATATCTTTATCTGCGAAATCAAAGCAAAGTAACCACTCTAGCCGGCCAATCACAAGAAATACAAACCGCACGATGAACCAATGAGAATTAATGTACTTAAATGGCGTCAAGAGCGGGAAAGCGTGTACACGATTCACCATTGGTTTGGAGTTTAGAAATTGGCGCGAAGTTTGTTTGCCCAATAACATTGCTTAGCGAGACCAAAGCAAAGGAAACACGAATTTACTTTGAACTCATAATTGACAAGCTCTCTTTCATCACGTTTCATGACGGAAAAGTCATCCTGTATAACATCATAAATTAATTACCCTAGTCATCCTCTTAAAATAATTTTTAATTTTTTTATAAGTAACTGTATTCATTCTTTCTTTTAGGTGGTGGTGGTGGTGGTTTTTACTCCAGTGGGAGAAGTTCAACGCAGTTCGGTGGTACCATGGGTAATGGCGGAGAAGGTGGCAAAGGATTTCTTCAGGGAGGAGTGGGTGGAAGAGCTGGGCGTTACAATGCTGTTGGAGGGTTTGGAGGAGGAGGTGGTGCTCACGGAAATGGTGGTGGAGGAGGAGGCGGCGGAGGCTACTCTGGAGGAAGCAGCGGAGATAATGAAGATGACTCCTGTGGGGGAGGGGGAGGATCTTACAATGCAGGAAAAAACCAGCAGAACGAATGTTGCTATAACACAGCTGGACATGGTCAGGTGATAATAACATTGATCTAGATGGCGCATGCTCAGTTAGTCGAGTTTAAGAGCCCCCAAACGTCCCTTTTTATAAAGATGTTACAGCAATATAATATAAAGTGTTGCTGTAGTTGTTTCTTGTAATGAGTTGCCCCCAAAATTGAAAAAATATTATAATCAACGGCGAAAAGGTATAACAACTAGAAAGTAATCGGTTTGTAATTGACTAGAGTGCTTTTGAATGTCCATTTAGCTTTAATTAAACAACTGTGTGATGGTGATCCATCTTAGGCGATAACAGCAATGGAGTACGTTTTTGAATAAATTTTGAAAGTTATTCGTGTGACTGATGAAGAGGATCAAGGGATATAAGAAAACTGGGTAAATAAGGAACCATGTCTGAGAGAGTGGATTTCCCTTTGGAAAAGAAATTGACAAACGCAGGTTATCATGGCACTTGAAGCGTAATAACAGCTGTATTCTCTTCATATTTTGATCACGAAATAACTATAGATTTTATGTTACGTATTAGTTTTTTCAGTCTAGCTTACTTTACGCACTGCTATAATTTCGCTTTTGTAAACTAAAAACAACTTGCGCTATTTTGCCGATCAATTAGTAGGAAAAATAAAAATCAAGTGAAGACCTGTTCAGCAGGTAAAACCAGTTTTGGTTTATATTCATGCGCTATTGCATTTGTTAGGATGGTCATAGGAGGAATATTTTAGTTTCGAACTGGCTTAGCGGCTTTTAATGTTCGGGCCTAATTAAAATTCTTACTTGGCTCCGAAGCTAAAGATGAATAATCTTTTTCCCTAGCTTTATTCCCCAAAGCCTCAGAGCCAAATTGAAATTGGCCAAGTAAAAACTACCTTAGTAGCTTTTACTGACACCTTTTCCAATTTGATATTGAGAATTTAATTGCATAGTTTTTAAGGGTCTTATTCTGTGTCAACAACACAAAAAATGTGTTGCTAGGACCACGTGACCAAAGTTTCGTTGTTTAAAATCATTACTGGCTCTAATTTACGTTTATGATTGGTTGTCATGGTGGTGTGAATTTTAACGTTTAAAAAGTTTGCTTTAACTTGCCAGCAACTTTTTTTTAAATACAAATGCTAGAAAATTTGAACATACCAAACACTGATAAAACGTATTTCAAACTCGTCGCCTTTGCTAAATCTGAAATATTTTCATTTCACATATTCTTAAAGATGTATCTCATAAATTAGTGAAGAGTAGGTCACGTGACGCCCTGGCTTCAAAGGGCTTCTAGGAAAAAATTGGAGAAAAACTGAACGTTTAAATTTACAGGTGAAAAATATAATTACGTTGGGTTTGTTGTATTACAACATGAAAGAGCACTTCGACTGCCTTATGTGCGTCATTGATCTAGCGGTGAGTGTATGCAAACTTATTTCAAATTTCACATATTTTGGACAACATTTTGTCCGTAGCAGTACAGTTTATATACACTTGCCCTAAAATTTCAATTCATGTACCATTTCTAACTTGTTCAATATATTGGCGGTGGGTTAGTGCTATTTCGGTTTTTATGAAACCAAGGGGCTGAAGGGGCGCTTATTCGAGAAGGTGAGGCAATGTACATGAACTTGGGTTGGCCAAGTTGATTTGCACACTTATTATATTAGTTACACTATAATACAAATAATTAAATTATAAAATAATATTAGTTATAAATTAATGCAAGAGAATAATCATCAATGACTTCATTTCTTAAAAGGTAAAAGTAAAATTTTATTGTCATTAGATATATTTTAATTTTAAGTAGTTTTTAATTTTAATTTTAATGCTTGTCCTGCTAATTACTGTAAAGCTCCACGGACAATTAGTGGAGGTTGGCGCTCTATAAATCTGAATTATCGTCATCAATTATTGTTTTGCTTAGGGAAGTGATGCCCTAACAGTAAATTTAACAAATAACAATTATGAAAAATGCGTTTAATTGCAGTAAAAAACGTTGTTTACTTTCTCAGACTGGAATGATATTCAAAAATACGAATAAGTTAAAATTTACGACATTATCATGTCATCATGACACCAAAAAAATTGTCAATTTCTTACGTACATGCGAATAAATAGTGACAATGTTCACCGTTAGAGTTAATTAACTCTATTTTTATTTAGCGTTTCACTCTCTTAGTGATTTCAGGATTACATCGAAACGCCGTATGTTTTCGTTTTGACTAGATTTTCAAGATGTTTAAAATACGAATTGTAAATTAAAGGTAGAAGCATTATTTCGTCATTCTATTGGCTGAGGTAATATCTAAATTGTAACTGGCTGAGTCGAGCTGCAGAAATTACAGTTTCCAAAGTAACCTTCAAGATGATGAAGCTTGCTGAAAAGTTTCAAAAAATGATGGAGACATTTCCTGAATTTTACTTTTGCGGAAGTCCAGAATTTAAAAAATTAAAGCAACACACATTGAAAAGCTTGAACATTTGGCTTGTTTTATAAGCAAGTTGATCCGAAATTAGGAACAAAGAACGAAATTTGTTTTAAGAAGAGAAGCTAAGATCTATTTTATTTCGCTGCAAAGACTCAACCCGAAAGAAACTCAAGTTACAAGAGACAGAAAATGCGAGTAAACGGTATAATGAACTTTCTACACGAAGCCCAAGGCACTTAAGGGAAAAGTATTTCAGTGCATGTGATTTAAAGAAGTATTCTTTCGTGGGAAAAAATCTGTATGAACTTGCCCTTGTCTCTATAGCAGTGGTGGGTAATGAATGAAAAGAAAATATTTGCCGAACGTTAAAGAGAGCCTCCACTCTTACAAGCAATTGACTTTAGATTGTTGGAAACAGTGTCTAAATTTCAAGGCTTACTTTAAAATGTGGAGATTATCATTGCTCCTTCTTCGGTGAAATTTCCCGCGCATAGACATTTTTGATTTTATGACGTCATAAACTCTTTGATGGAATAACCTACATGTAAAGTTACAGAACTACTGAAAGGTACTCGGTTTAGTGTCAATTTTAAACAATCTAGGACTTCTCATGGGAATTGTTCAATTTTCAATGTTCGGATACCGTACCGCCAGTCTTGTA
>NW_028145476.1:0-2500 GCF_977016875.1 Pavona decussata | reverse complement strand
GGGAGATCCTGGAGCACCAGGGGTCAAGGGAGAAAAAGGTATGTCAGCTTTCGGGCACTCATGTTGCTAAAAACCATATTTCCTTACTCAGGAGATTTTATTTCATTTATTTATATATCTATTTAACCTTAACTTAATCACGGACAATTCATCAGCTATAACTAAATAAATCATAACAGATAATAATAATTCACTAATAAACGATGTAGATATCAAAATTAATAAAAAGCTGCTTTCCATGAATGCCGTGCCTTAGAGTACTTTTGAATTGCCCTAAGGACTCTGCTTGCCTTACGTCGCATGAAAGGCTGTTCCATAGGATGGCGCCACCGTAACTAAAGCTGTTTACTCGGGCCGTAAGGCGGCACGAGTTAAGCTTTCCGTAGCGTTATCAAATTCTTTTTTATTTTTTTGGTCGCGATGGGCCGAGAAATAAGACTCCAGGCCACGAGCTAAGTAATATCGGTCTCTTTTTTTTGTACTCGGGCGGTACGAGTTAAGTTTTCGGTCGCGTTATCAAATTGTTTTAATTTTTGGGGGGATCGCGATGGTCCGGAACCCATTCTTAAACACGGTATGCCCCCTAGGGCATCCCACGTAATTATTACTCGGCACCTCACGGCCGGACTACAAAAAACGCCACCGACAACGTAACTCGTGACACGAAGTCTTATGCATTAATCGATAGATACAGAGATATAGTGAAGCAATAATGAACCACCAGATAAAATTGCATTATTTGCAGTACTAGTAAAATACAGGGGAAAACATTTGTTAATTAGAATACGTTGTGCTTCATACCGGGATACTTTAATTCCCGCGCCTCAATCCTCCCGTTTTCACCTTTGATTTGGGGACAGAAACCATTTGTACATTGATTATGTTTCAATACGAACCGAGAGTCATATAAATATCTGTATGACCCCGAGCATTGATGACGCTGACAGCAATTTCCGGTATGATCGTTGTTTGCATGTGAAGGCCACATTCAATTAAAAGTGTTCTACACTTTCTACCAAATCTTGTGGTGATCACTGGCATGGTATTAAAACGCAAACTTTTGCAAGCGTTTTCCGTCATCATTGTTCAAGTCCGGATACTGTTACAGGTTTGGACAGAAATGATTTAAAGTAGTCATTACGAATTTCCGACATGCTTCTTCCTTGAATGCTAAGTCTTAATATTTTTAGTCATTTGACCAGGGGTCACATGAACAGACGCGAAGAAACTTAATCTGTTTATGAGTCTAATTTTATAGTGTCTTTTGTGCATGACAAATGTCGTTTTTTCATGTTTTTCATTCTGATTGCCTCACTATATCTCTGTATCTATCGATTTGGGGAAATTAACGATGCTGGAGGTTATCACTGCCAAAAGATTATAAGCTTACGCACCACGCAGTCAAATATGGCCCGAGTATAAGCTGCATGAAAACAGCTACTTGTTTTGTAATAGTTTGTGCGCGGTAATGAAACATTGAGTACATTGTCAGATCCCTTACGTTATATTCCCTTTCATGTTTTTAGTCTTAGAATGATAAGAATATAGCAATAATAATAATAATAATAATAATAATAATAATGATGATGATGATGATAATGATGATGATGATGATGATGATGATGATGATGAGGATGAGGATGAGGATGAGGATGATGATGATGATAATAATAATAAAAATAAGAATAAAATAAATAAAATATTTGCTGGCGAGCGGTAACGAGGCAGCACACCCTTCTTTGCAATAGTACCATGGGTTCCGGAGACTTTTCATGCGCAGTTTCCGGTTTCAGTCCTTTTTCGGTCCTGCGCAAAAAGCAGCTTCACCGCGAAAAAGTTGTATTGCAATAGCGGAAAAAAAAAAAAAAAAAAAAAAAAAGTCGATGTAAGATCGAAAGTATGAGCAGTTCGTTATTCGGGATATCCACTACTGTGATGACGTGGCTGAAAAATGCACGTGAGATCTGATAGAGTTTAACTAGATTTATATTATTCTCCGCCCGTTGAATTGAGGCAATATATTTGACCGTTGAGTCAAACTCTCTGCCCTTTGAAGTAAATAATTCGACAAATAAACAAAAAATGAATATTGATAAAGCTCATTTTGTTTTCGTGAGTAGTATAAATAAAGGTAAAAGAAAGGTAAAACTGTAATTTAAGAGGACAATTTACTCAAATACTTAGGGACATTTTTTTTAACATTAACAATGTGGTTTTTGGTTTTTCCTATTGAAGAACAACTTTATAGTCTCGGCATCAAAGCAGGCCGCACAACCATGTGACAAGCAACTTGATACCACATCACAGCAAACTATGCGCTTTGATAGGTTTCCTGGTCACGTCCGCATTGATTTATTGAAGTACTATACAACTTTAAGAACATGTTAAGAACGTTTTCAGGCTCGGCAAAAAAAAAATAAAAAATAAAGAATTAAATAAGAACGTTCAGCCTCAGCCGCAAAATTAGACGCTCTTATAAGAAAAAGAGTAGATGTGTAAC
>NW_028145475.1:5697500-5702189 GCF_977016875.1 Pavona decussata | reverse complement strand
GTACGTTGGTGAAAAGTGATGTCACATCTTAGTCTCCTATGATGTGACATCACTTTTCACCAACGTACCTTTGAGTGAGACGATTAACATCCTAGTCCACAAAGCGTTCACCAACGATTGGTTCAACAAGACCTACGGCCTTAACTTGCAGAAGGATCAGCTTGCCAAATTACTGGAAATTGCTACAACCAACCAGCTTTTCCAGTTCAATGGTCTTTTGTACGAACAGACTGATGGGGTGGCCATGGGCTCCCCTCTTGGTCCTCTGATGGCTAATGTTTTTATGTGTCACCTGGAAGAGAAGCTCTCCCGTGATGGTCTGATGCCTGACCTGTACAAACGTTACGTGGATGATACCCTGGCTAAAATGCCTAGTGGTGACGCTGCCTCTGAGTTTCTCAATACTCTGAATGGTCTCCATCCCAGCATGAAATTTACAATGGAACTCCCTGTCAGTGGTAGGATTCCTTTTATTGGCATTGAAATCATCAAGTGTGGGACTAAACTTGAAACTCAAGTTTACAGGAAACAAACGAACAGTGGCTTACTCTTGCATTACCATAGCCATACCGACAAACGATACAAGGTGTCTTTAGTGAAAACAATGTTACATCGCGCGTACGCTCTATGTTCCACAACAGAAGCTTTCAATTTAGAATGTAACAAATTGCGCTCAATTTTCAGTCGCCTAGATTATCCTAGGGCTCTCATAGATTCCATCATTAGTAATTTTCTTCGTAATGTATCGGAACAGGCAGCGGAAGAGAAGCCTGAAGGCGGTCGTAAGATCAGAATTATCCTTCCTTTTAAGGATCAAGTAGCTGCCAATGCGGTTCGCAGGCAATTTAACGACCTAAGTAATAAGATTGGCCCCATATTGCAGCCAGTTTTTGTTAGTAGGAAATTAGAACATGATCTTAAGCCTAGGGAAGTTAAGCCGTCGATTGTGAATCAGCAATGCGTTGTTTACTATTTCTCATGTGATCTGTGCGATGCAGATTATGTCGGCTATACAGCCAGACACCTTTTTCAACGCGTTGCTGAGCACAAGAACTCGGCAATTGGCAAACATTTTCTTGAAGCTCACGGGAGCAAACACCTATTGAATCAGGGCCATTTTAACATCTTGAGAAAGTGTCAGAGCAAATTTGATTGTTTGGTATTTGAAATGCTGTACATCAAGAAACTTAAGCCTTGCTTGAACACTCAAACGGACTCTATACGTGCGAAACTTTTTGTTTAACCGGTAGCATTCTTCAATGCTACTATTTTAATTAATATCTATTGTCCATTTTTGTATTTATAGCCGCAATCTTGCATTTTTAATTTCACTTGATAATGATGTAATGTACATCGAAACGTCGTGTTTTTTAACCTTTTTATAATGTTTTTACGAAATGTTTTATCGCAATTTTTTATAGTCAAACATTTTAGTTTTACGTAGTTATTGCGCAAATACTTGTAATATAAGCGTTGCCCCAATGCAAATTCTCATTGTACCTGAACAAGGCTGGTTTGGCCAGCCGAAATATAGTACACTCTAATTCTACCTTGTATCGCTCTCTGCTTCCTTTATCATTTGTATTGTTAAGCCGATCAGACCAACAATTCATCTAATGTATACCAGCAGGATTATCGTCCACGGTTGTTGAGTAGACATTACTCTGTAAAAGTCGTGTCCCAAAGTTTTTTTTTAATTAATTAATTAATTTATTTATTTATTTATTTATTTATTTATTTATTTATTTATTTATTTATTTATTTATTTATTTATTTATTTATTTATTTATTTATTTATTTAGTGCACTTTACTCATAGGTGTACCCTGGTCCCAGAGGTTTTTCTTGATTTTTTCCCCACGTGAGAGAGCCGCGAAGCGGCGAACGCGAGTCGCGAAGCGGCGAGAGAGAAACCAATGAATGCAGGGGCGGATCCAGGATTTTGAAATGGGGGGTGAATTTTTGTAATAATGTAATTTTTTATAGAGCCAAAGCCTGGTTGAGGTGTTTGAGGTCTGTGCAGCGAAGAGCTCTCAAGGAGCTTATTAACGTTACTTCACTTGTCCCCTCGTGCCAAGGTGGCGCATAGGGCCTCTTATTAACGTTAACAACAAAGAAATTATTCTCAAAAAAGCAGATAAAGGCAGAACAACCGTCGTTATGAACGGAGAAAACAAAATCAATGACGGACAGAAACAATTGGATGATAGAAATAACTGTCAGCCACTAGACGAACCAATGGTTAGAGACACATCCCAGAGAGTTAAACACCTCATTAATGCCCTTCATCAAGCAGGGTGCATAGACGAAATGACGGTTAAATGGTTTAACCTAACACCAAATCCGCCTCGAAGCCCAGTGTTTTATACCCTCACAAAAATTCACAAACCGACATTAGTCGGAAGTCAAGACCTATCATATCTGGGTGTGATGTCCCAACAGAACGCCTATCATCATTCGTAGACAAACTACTTCAGCCAATAGCATAAATACAGGACTCGTTTCTAAAAGATACGACACATTTCATAAGGTTTATCGAAAGCACTAGGGTGCCTAGAAACGCTTTTCTAGTCTCAATGGATGTCACTAGCCTTTACACGAATATCCCACAGGAGGACTGAAACAATCACTATAGTATGCAACGCATACGAGAACTTTCATGCCAATAACCCTCCTATAGCTACAAATTTCCTTAGAGAAATGCTCAGCCTTATACTGAAGGAGAACTCCTTCCAAACACACGGAACTGCCATGGGCACTAAAATGGCAGTAGCTTTTGCCAACATCTTTATGGCATCTATAGAAAAGGAGATCTTAAGGCAGAGCATTCACAAACCACTAATGTGGAGAAGATTCATTGACGATGTATTTAACTTGTGGGATACAAACAAAGAAGAAATAGAAAATTCATTGAGCAAGCAAATTCGTACCACCCTACCATAAAGTTTACCGCTGAAGTCTCACAATAAGAAACAACATTCTTGGATACAAAAGTCTATAAGGGACAGAGATTCGAGAAAGAATCGATTCTCGACGTGCGCACACATTACAAACCTACTAAAACATTTCAGTACACAAACTACAACAGCTGCCACCCAGCAGGCACTTCTGAGGACAAACGCTTCTAAAGTAGTGTTTGACGAAAACATTAAAAACTTTAAAACACGCCTGGTATCGAGAGCTTATCCTAGTAACCTGGTGGACAAAATCCTCTCCGAAGTTAACTTCGCAGAAAGGAAGAACGCTCTTACACAAAAACAGAAAGTGCACAAGAAAATTCTACCCTTCGTGACACAATTTCAACCATCACTGCCATGTTTGAAAAATATTCTAATGGACACTGAATGGCATTTAATACAAAACAAGATGCCTTTAATCGGCATTACACGAAATGCCTAATGTAGCCCCATTTATTCCCCATGATATGTTTCGCAGATATTTAAAAACTATCCTCCCTTGTAATAAGAATAAATTTAGAGATACGGTTTTACGCTTATTTTTATAGTCAACTGTATCCTCCCTTCGCAATTGAAATAATTGAATGGTTTTATTCAGAGAGACTGCGTGATTTTTAGTTGTGTTACTGTGAATCATACCGGGAATAACTCTGCAATAACGTCATGACCCCGCTGAACTGGTCTAGCTTCCTTGGCTTTGAATTATTCGATCTGTTGGTAAAAGTGTAGTTTCTTCGCTGTGAACTCTCCCAATTTCCACCGTTTCAACTTTCGAGTACTACCTAGAACTGTTATTATTTTGATTTACCGCTCGAAAATCGTTTGTTTTCTTTCTGAAAACGGCAGATCCGGAGTCGTAACGAAAACAACTTTTCCAAATGATGATTTGCTTTGACGTCACACAAGTAGAGATAAGTGGGTCCCCTCCCTCGTGATATACGCGCGGATGATGGAGTTTGATCAGGGCCGCTTTTGTTCAAGACAATCAAAACAATAGATCCCTTCTGGGAGAGGGAAGAATTTAATCTAGTTTTAATGAATAAATCAAATGATGATTTGACGTCACACAGAAGTGATGAGTGGGTCCCCTCTCTCGTGATATGTGCCTGAAAAATAGATTTTGATTGGGCCGCTTCTGTTGAAGACAATCAGAACAAAATATCCTTACTAGGGGAGGACAGAGTTTAATGCATAAATTAATGTGCACATTTGCGACACCGATGAAGAAAAAGATACCCGACCGAAACCTAGACACGTCATGCCCTACGGGCATTCCGTGTAACCAGCCGCTACTAAGAGAGATATACAAGGAACCTCCCTTTATCTATTATAGAAAAGGGATATCGCTTAAAGACATGCTTATTAAAGCAAAATTATAAAGGCTTTTATCAACACAATGGGCACACAGCGGGAGTCGTGTAGGTCTGTCAACCCCATTTCAACAGGCTCAAAATGAATAAATTGATTGGTAGAACCAGTCATCGCTAATGCACATTCTCCACCTCAATTAGAGAAATCAAATATTATTTCAATATTTGACGGATAAGGAAAAAAAAAGGAAGGGGGCTCAAAAAAAGGGGGGTGAAAATTCACCCATTTCACCTCCCCTGGATCCGCCCCTGGCCTTTTCCTTAAGTTCAGTTTCACACTTGTTTTCCGAAAAAGAAATTAAGTCTTGAGGGGAACTTCTTCTGAAGAGGGAAGGGTTTTTAGTGCTGCATAAGCTCTGACAT
>NW_028145475.1:5670000-5695000 GCF_977016875.1 Pavona decussata | reverse complement strand
GGATAAGTTTTATCTTAGTCCTTTGACTTTCTTCAAAATAGCGTGTACCATTTTCAGAGTGACTATTTTTCAAGATTTTTCAGCACCATCCCTTCAAAATAAAGCATTCGATTTACAGAGCTGGCTGGCCAGACCGGCCAGTTCCGGCATTTGATGGAAAGCACTCTTAGACTATAGCTTAAGGCAATCAATCTGATAAAATTTCACTTATAGCCCCCTCTTAAAGGAGGCAAAATCTTGCCTTATTCCGAACAAAAACAGTTTTAGATCTGGAGTATCAATGAACGTGTTCGGTTGTGAACCAAGGTCATGCATGCCATGTCATGCACTGTGTATTAGCTCATAACAACCAGGCGCGATTTTGGATAACGGCTATCCACGTGTCACGTGCTTGACTGAAGATCATCCCCCAAAACCTCGAGACCAGTTGATGGAATACTAAACGAGTCCTGGAATTTGCTATCAAGTTCAAATCGACAATTTTCTCGTAATTTGCGTTTTCAAAGAACACGGATATTCTGTCAAAGAAAAAAGAGCAAAAGAAAGTGAAAGCTCTGTCCCGGAAGTGACATTTATGCCCTTTGCCTGATTGATTCAAAGAGATGGAAGATTCAGACTCTATTCACAAAACAGATATTTTCACTTCTGTTGGTTGCAATTATGAAATTCCAGAGGAAGTTAACAAAACCGTTTTGCTGAATCTGGGGAAGGATGTACAGATGGAAACTTTCAAAACAAACATCGCTCCGGAGGAACAACACAAGGAGGGCATGAGCCAAAATGATGAGGGGAACAATCTTATCGTAATTTTGTGCGTGGGGACTATTACAGGAAAGGACAGTGTATTTATCAAAGATCATTTTCGCCGAACGCCTCCTAAAGAGTCAACTTCGCCGACTGTGTACATGGATATTCATTTGAAAAAGATAAAATTACCTAAAAGGGAGGTGAATGAGTTATTAGTGATTGGTCCCGATCCCGAGAGTTATGCGGGATTCAGTTTCAAATCATGTCACGGCGCTCTGATCTTCTGGGCCCCTGAACACCCTTCGTCATTAATCGAGGTAGTAAAATGGAGAAAGTCAGTTGCCGAGTTTGCCAAATCACGAGTCCCGTGCGTTCTCGTGGCTTTTAATTCCAGCAATTTGGAATGGATGGGAAAGGGAAAGATGATTGAAAGCGAGGCAGCTCTGAAACAGTTCTACCGTGACCATAGCTTGGTCACGTGGTTTGAAATGAAATCTCACGGATGGGATAGCGATACCTTTGAGCAAGCTCTGACCTGCTTGCTGGAAAAAATTAAGACTGACCAAACTTTGGGATATGGTTATTCCAAAGCCGATTAACACATATCCGATATTAAAATAATGTTAGCCAAGGATTTTATTTCTCGTTTTAGAGCGTTTTCGTAATGTTCTCGTTTGAGATTCTTACATCAAGGAGTTAAAAAAAAAAATTAAAAGTTAGCGCTTACTTTGATTTAGCTTACCGCGAAGCGTTTTGAGAACAAGGCTAGGCTATGAAAGTCAAATTTTCTTTGACCACGTCATCGACAGAATTTGATTCCACAAATTACCTCTTTGCAACTGATGCTCATTATTCGGGAAAACACCATACTGTACATAAATTGGGGAGGGGGGGACAGGAGTATCTGAACAAAACACACGGTGTACCCCTCATTCAGCTACCAGCATTTTGTTTTCCTCTTATCTCCCGGATTTTGTCGTAATTTTCTTTTTGTTCTGGTCGGTGGTCCTTACCTCCTCCATACCACCCCCTCTCACCCCACCACCACTACCACCCACCCCAAACCCGTTATACTCACTCACAAATTACAAAATGCATAAGACAAAAAGTTCCTACACTTTTTTATGGAGTGGAAACTATGTTACTCATCAGCAATTCCACTTGAGTTGATTTTAATTAGCACGCGAAACAAAGACCACTAGTGTGTATTACAACATGCCAAACCAAAGGATAGTGGGATTGAGCACTCAAACACCGGATAGTATTTGCTACTTACTTCGCACGAATGTCCAGCTTCACTGAGCCTTTCTAAGTTAAGATGTGTTTGAAGTATTTTCTCTTAACAGAAGGCTATTGTTGATCCAACATTATTAAAAACTGAATCATTGTATAACGCAATTCGAGGGATTTGATTGACTTTGCGGCCATGCTATATGATCCATTATACCATGACCGAGAAATGGCGACCATTAAAAATTGTCATCTGTTTGTTCTTGCACAGCGAAATCAGTGAGATCTAGCACTATGTCAGGATTGTTTTTAATAAAACAATTATTCCCCTTGCGCTTGTTGGATATGAGATGATTATAGCCAACTCGGCGCTACGCGCCTCGTTGGCTATCTATCATCTCATATCCAACGCGCGCTCGTGGAGTAATTGCTAAATAGACTTTTGCTCTGAAACAATACTTAGGATACATGTCTTAACTTCACTAATTGCGGCTATTATCAGCTATTCATCTTTCCACGCTACATGACTTTTACGTTGATGAAAAACTAAGCTCTAGCAGTTGTATTCTATTTCATACTTTGTTTCATCGAGTTTGCTAATTTTTCTCTTTCCTGAAATGTACTGAACTATAGGGATGATAGTCACTAAAACAAAGTTGTGTAGTGTGCAATGTCGCTATGACACTCTAACAAAAGCGCATGCCAAGTTTACTTTTCCGAAATAAAATTACACTTTAATGTATACTCATGCCTTTTTTATATATTGTTGCCTGAATTGTACAGAACTATCACGAATCTTATTAAAATGTGACTAGAATTTCATGTAACGTTATTTACTCAATAAATCATAAATAAGAACCCAGAGCATTTTTTTTTTCTATTTTCAGATTCATGAGGGAGCAGAGAAGTCGCCATTCAATGTTTTATTCAATTTCATATTAAAACACACTTTGGATATCAACATCTCTCTCTAAAAAAATGTTCATTACAATCATTTCATTGATCTTTTTTCTCTACAATTGGACGAAAGGGGTCATTTATTAAGGAGTGGGCAGTTAAGGAGATCATTTACTGCACTTTTTAGCAGACAATTGTGTCACTCGCAAGTGTTTAATTGACAAATGTGTTAACCTACCATGGTCATCAAAAGTCCTTGCGAGACACCTTGTGAAATGTGGATTTAGTCGTTATCTTTTCACACAAGCTAAACAGTTTGCCTTTAATAGCGTTACGGGAAATAACTCCCCCCCCCCCCCCCCCCCATTTTTCCCCCTCTCGCAACAGAGAATAACCAATCAATGAGTCCCTGGACTTTTGACAACGATTGTAGTTTCGATTTGATCACATATAGTAACATCATCTTTTCACACAAGCTAAACAGTTTGCCTTTAATAGCGTTACGGGAAATAACTCCCCCCCCCCCCCCCCATTTTTCCCCCTCTCGCAACAGAGAATAACCAATCAATGAGTCCCTGGACTTTTGACAACGATTGTAGTTTCGATTTGATCACATATAGTAACATCATCTTTTCACACAAGCTAAACAGTTTGCCTTTAATAGCGTTACGGGAAATAACTCCCCCCCCCCCCCCCCCCCCATTTTCCCCCTCTCGCAATAGAGAATAACCAATCAATGAGTCCCTGGACTTTTGACAACGATTGTAGTTTCAATTTGATCAGATATAGTACCATCATTGAATGGACAGTTTTTAATCCTACAAAGAATATGCGTATACTTGCTTTCGATATTAGCTTTAATAAAACTTGCAGCTAGCTTCTGTTCCTTATTGCTACTGTTTTTGGACTCCCCGAAGAACTCAGCTGTTTCGACAAGGTTGTCCAAAAATAGCGTAAAAGCGTACGTGACAATGCCGAAGGGCTGTCTGGGAAATACCCAATTAAATTTAATAAAATCTCAGAATCCATATTGCCTGCCATCTCACGTCTTCGCTGTATGGTCGAGGTATTATCGATTCTGAGCTTAAAATGATATTTATTGGGTATTTCCCAGACTACCTTTCGGCATTGTCGCATACGCTTTTACGCTTTTTTTTTGCATCAGCACTAAAAGCGACCAAATGCAGTTTCCAGAAACCGGAAGCATATTCGCTACCTGCATCTTCTTCCACCATTTTCCTTCATACACTTGCCCTGCTCCTGGCGGTTAAAATTGATCCCTATTTTCGGATTTCTGTAGCACTGCATAGTACCCGGGATAGTAGCACTGCGTACTAGCACTGGATAGACTTCCCAGGTGAATGGACTTCCACGTACTTCTTGACCTTCCACCATCACCGACAATTTTACATGTCCTGTGGACTTTGCACAATAAGAAAAGGTGTAAGACCCATCGCCATTGTCAAGTACGGGCAGAGTTTCCACTTGAGGACGATTTTCTTTATCATCTCCGGTTACAAAAATGACTCGAGCATTGACCCGATGCCCCCCAGGCTCTGCTCCTTCATCTTTGTTGGTAAGCAGCAACTCAACGGTCTGTACAACCAAACTGTCGTACATCACTCCGTCTTCACCCCCAACAAAGCTAACAGTGTATTTCTGAGGGTCAATTGGTTCCGATTGTTTTTCAAGCTGACTGACTCTTACTTGGCATTGTGTAGTGACTTCGTGCTTTAAGTTTGCACGGTAAGACTCCAATGCCTTGGCTTGCTCGTTGAAAAAGACATCAACTTCCTTATTTACTTCAGACATTTTATTTTGGACGCGCTGTTTCATTGTTTGGACACCTTTTAAACCTTCTACCACCGTACCCTCTTTGGCTTTCGTTTTGTTGAGAGAAGATTGCACAACGTTCCTCTCTCGTTCAGCAACATCTGCTACAAAATTGTACTTATGTTCACGATGATCAACAATGGTGCAATCTCGGCATATTGTTTCTTGGCAGGTTTCACAAAACAGTTTCAAAGTCTCACCAGTGTGTTTTGCACAAAATGATGGCTTGACGAGGGCCTTTGAACCAAGCTTCTGAACTTCTGCCAGGGATAGAATCTGATGACCTTTGAACGTATTGATTCTCTTATGTACAGTGACACAAAATTCACACATGAAAACGCTGCAATGAGTGCAACGTGACACTACTGGGTCACCACTATCACAGTGTTCACAAGGCAATGGCTTCCCAGATATAGTCTTGTCTTGCATGCTGAGTAAGGTCATGAAATTATTCAGCCAGAAATTTGGTTGCAGTTTGCTGACATCTCCGTCAAGAATCTAACAAGAAAAAAGAGCAGTGTGGAAAAAAACTTCATATTGCTGAAGCTCTTAGAGTTTTAATCTTAGTGCACTTCTGTTACGCCACAAAATGTAATAACTGACACAAAATGTAATAGTAACGCAAAATGTAATACCTTTTGACGCAAAATGTAATAGTAACGCAAAATGTAATAACTTTTGACGCAAAATGTAATAACTTTTGACGCAAAATGTAATAACTTTGTTAACGCAAAATGTAATAACTTTTAACGCAAAATGTAACACCAGAAAGTAACGCAAAATGTAACAGTATTTTCAGTCGGTCTTTACAGTATGTTGGGAGGGGAGGAACACAGCATCTGCGATGCTGCATTTTACCTGGGGGTTGACTTTGATTGTTGTCTGCAGATATTTGATTTCTGCTGATTCAAATTGCATCAAAAAAGAAGTACGCGATGATTGACCATTTTAAAAGTCATTTCCCACGCTAAATAAAGCCGCGGTAAATTTTACCGTTGTAACATGCGGTTACACGTAGACCCCCTTTATCCCCAGCATTTCAATTTCAAGCAGAAATTTCTTGGACATGAATTAAGAAGAATTTAACATACTTTTCTCTACTCCCATGCTTCAAGAATATTCAGTAGGCAAATAAACATGTTAACCAAGCCTGTTTTTTAAAAAAAATACTTAACTTTCTTCTCTCAAGAGTTTAAGGGCCTAACGACTCAAAAATGTCACCAAGTATTCAGGACAGCAGCAACTCTTACGGGTAGTCAAGTTCTGCATATTTAAGCGTGGCTATAACTAGTAACTACCTACTGAGGACCTGAGGTCGGAGGTCAATCAGTGACTAAAGTGAAGTTACTTAGGCAAGGTGGCATTGTTACCCGGTCTTCAAAACTACTGAAGAATGCCATTTCGAGAATCTTAAATTCGTTAAGTTTTTTTCACCAGCATTCACTTTTCAATTCAGTTGTATAAGCCATTTCAATAAAAACGTTATCACCATATAATTCAATTTCAGAAACTTGATTGACCATGCTCAAGAATTGGAGGTAACAAAATCGTCCTTAGTCGTTGTTGGAAATGAAATCAGAAAGATCTGACAACATTAATTTCTTGGTTGTTTTTAATAAAGCAATAATTTTGCTCGCACTTGTTGGATATGGGATGATCGTAGCCAACTCGGCGCGAATCATCTCATGTTCAACGGTAGCTCGTGGAATAATTGTTCATTATGCTTAACTTACTTTTGCATCCTGCCGACACTCAGGGCAGGTAATGACATAATTGGGTTCCTTTTTATTCACCAGTTTTTCCAAGCATCCTTTGCAGAAAGTGTGCAGAAATGTAAAACTTTGGGTTCCTGGAATTTTTCCATGCACACAGCACATTCCAGGTGCTCATTGACCTTTTTGGGCACAACAGAGGCCATTCTGATTCTGGAATTGGAAACCAAAAATATTTCTCAGCCTTGACATTGATCAACAACAAAACGAGCTTCAAATTTGCGAAACGATTTACCAACAAGACATCCTTAACTATACATAGCTGTTACTAGCCGAGTTCGAGGTCCGCACTATAAGTTACCGATCCGGCGAGTTTTTTTTCGGTTGATTTATGGCCCATGCGAGAAGCGCACAAGCCATAAATCAACGGGAAAAAAACGAGGTTTTATCTGAGGTTAATTCGGCGTTGCCGGGGAGAGGAAACTGCTGGTCTGTACAGTAAAGGACGGCCTAAAAAATTGACCAATCACACCATGCAAACTAACTAAAAGATATGATAAAATTTATTACTTTAAGGCACAACTTTAAAAATTATGATTCATTAAGGCGATAACAACACTTGCTGCATCAATGAACGGAATTGGAATTGGTGGTTTTCTATTGCCTGCCAGTATAGCATACTTTGACATTTGACCAGGAAAAAGTGAATGACAGCATTATAAATACGAAAGAAAATTAAATTTACGTGTTGTATTTGTTAACAAACGTTTCGTAATGAAAGATAAAGACGTCTGGGTTTTAGCTTGTGGCGGCGAATTAATCAGTGTTGCCCATGTGTCACAGAACAACAACCACGTGAACTCACACCACGATTTCAACAGCGATTTCTTTTAAATGCTTGGCGTATCCTTACTGTGTATAATATTTTGTGCATTTCCGTGAGCAAGAGCGGGACCACATTATCATTGCAGATATTCTTACCACCTTGCTAAATCTGTGGTTCCGATAAAACTGTGTTGCGCATACGTAATATATTAAATAAGGCAAATATATGCTGCGCCTTACCATGCATAAACATTTTGCTTGGTTCTTGTTTATAAGTCCGTGAAAAGGTTTCTGTGATTTACATTTGATTTATATATGTCAATTGATTTAAAAGCGGATCACTGAGAATACAACTCAAGGTATCTGGTTGGCTTAGCAGCCATGATATATGGGCCATTATACCATGCCCAAAACATAGCGACCATTAAATTGTCAAGTGATGTGTAGTGTTCTTCCGCGGAAAGACATGCAGCAACGAAAACGGCGACGGCAATAAGAACGCCACAAAACAATAGATTAAATGAAAAGAACAATCACTTTGAACATGCGTTTTAAATTTTGATGCATTTCTTCGCCGTCCGCTGCAAAACAACAACGTAAAACTACCAAATCAGCTCGAATCCAAGGTTTGTGGAGAGCGAGAGCACACGACTGTAAATTTCTACCAATTTGATTCCTGGCGGGTAGTTGACCGTTTCCGTACACCCTAAGCGAGTTGGAATAATCGCGAAATTGGCCCTACCGTCGTAGCTGCTTAGACGTTCCCCACTGTCAGTGCACTGTCTATCCGGAGAAAATGCCTTCACGGGTAGTACTCCTCCGCCAAAAACCCTAGAATTTATTTTTCCAATTCATTAACAAATGGCTTACTTTACTTATTCCCTACTACTCCCAGTGGAGCTTAGGTCCATGGCAACTGCCCGACATCTCAATTTGTGTTTTTTGCTAGCGTTTCAAGCTCCCTCCAGGCGTAGCCTGCCTTACCCACCTCATCGTCTACCGTTCTCCTCCACCTGTTCTAGGGACGACCTCGATTTCTCTTTCCCTGTGGGTTCCATCTCAGTGCATGCCTGGTGACATTGCTTTTTGGTTTTCTGAGGGTGTGACCGATCTAACCCCCACTTGCGCCTTCTTATCTGGGTGTCGATTCTCTCCTGTTCAGTTCTTTCCCCACAGTTCTTTGTTCCTTATGACCTCTGGCCAAAGGATGCCCATGACGTACCTCAGGAATCTGTTGACAAAGGACTGCAGTTTTCTGGACGTTTCTTTGGTTGTTCCCCGTGTCTTTGAACCATTTAGGAGGACAAACTTTCATTTGGTGTTGAATTTCCTTAACTTGGTCTTTCTGTGTATCACCTTTAATCTCCATACAGGCCTCATGTATTGCAAAAGCAGTTCTTTCCTTCCCAATCCTTGCCAATATGTCCCGATCAGACCCACTCTCCTTGCTAGTGTGGTTGCCAAGGTATGTGAAGTCCTCCACTTCATTAATTGCTTCCCCATCCAGCTTGATGTTATTCACGTTCCTGGTCTTAACCCTCAACACCTTCGTCTTAGATTTGTTGATCCTTAGGCCTGTCTTCGCCGAGATCTTTGTAAGCCCCCTGTATATATTGATGGTTATGGGAGAGGAGGGCAATGTCGTCGGCTAAGGCCGGATCTTTAAGACGGGTTGTGAGGGTTCACTGTTTGCCATCACGATTTGCCTTTACCGTCTGCCACATTGTCCAGTCGATGGATAGCAGGAACAAAAAGGGCGAAAACGGGCATCCCTGGCGCACACTTGTTAGCATCTCAAACAACTCGGAAAATACTCCATTGTGGACAACTCTACAAATGCATTTCTCATAGCTCTTCTGTATGAGAACGATACATTTCTCAGGGACGCCATAGTGACGTAACAGCTTCCACAAAACTACCCTGCCCTTCTTATAATCCACAAAGGTCACGAACACGGGAGAGTTCCACCCGAGAGACTGCTCCACAATGATACTCAAGGTGGCTATGTGACCCGTACATGACCTTTCCTTCCGGAACCCAGCCTCTTCATCTCGCAGACGGTTATCCGCCTCTGCTTTCAGTCTCTCCAGGATTATTCTGTTCAACACTTTTCCTGCAGTTGATCCCTCTCCAGTTCTTGCACTCCTTCAGATCTACCTTCTTCGGGAACTTGATCAAGTAGCCTTCTTTCCAGTCATCTGATATCTCATTATGGCAGACCTTACCAAACAGGTTGTATAACATCTCAGCCGAGGTTTCCAGGTCTGCCTTGATGGCTTCTGGTGGTATGCCATCTAGACCAGCTGCCTGAAACTCGCCAGCGAGCACCAAATAGCGAAAGAAATCCACCTTCATGGAGCTTATTTCCTGAAGTATCGCTTTTTTTTTGCTTTTTTTTTTTTTTTTTTTTTTTTTCGTGTCATCAAACTTTGTGTAATATCCTCTCGCTTCATTTCTGCGGACATTTTAAATTTCCTTCGTGGGGAAAGGAAAATCGGATGTCGAACAACGCGTCCCGCTTCGTTTAGTCTGTGGCCATTCTTAACTCATAATCTTGTAAAGAGTTTTTTCTTCCATTTCCGGGTTTTGTCACCTTGAATTATTTTCTGTTTGCGCCGGGAAAATAAGGCTTTTTTTTCTTCATCAATACTTGTTGGTCGCTTCTAAGTAACACCTTGCCGTTGACAGGGTTGTAAAGTTGTTATCCCGAAAGAATATATTCGTCTCAGTCTCTTAGCATAACATTTATTCTGAAACAAGAGTTGTTAGCTCCTTGCACGCATTTGTTATAGCGATGTTTCTGACTTCTACCGATATCTGACCTTGACACATAAGTTCAATTATCTCGATTTGTTTTTATTTGCCCGGTTCATGTAAAGCCCGGGTGGAATAGAGTTGCACAGAGATATTTAATAAACTGAATAGTTTTTCAGAAGGCGTTCCTTCGTTTGTCCCTATTGGCAAAAGCAATTGAATTGAAATATTCATTTTTTTTATTAGTAAGGTGCAGGTTCATAAATGGGAATATTCTGGTAAACCAATCAGATCGCAAGACTGAACAATAGAAACGTTTTTAAACATAATAAACCCCCATAATGCCATTTGGGTGAACATGGGTCTTTGAAAACGAGAAATAATTACGTATCTCTGTCTTCATCTCGTTTGGCACAGCTCAACAATTTCGTTGTTTCAACATCAATGTTAAACTGAAAAATACTCCCAAAACATCAACACTGAATACGGCACATTTGTTTGACCCAATTACTTGACCTATCCACAGACAATTCGGTAACAAATGAATGTGAATACGTGTGACATCTATTTGAAGCTAACAAACTGTAATTCAATAACAAGCAGGTAGTGTGATGGCGAATATTTATGAGCCATTTTGTCGCCTTTACGAGCAAACTGATTTCAGACGGCAAGTTTTGTGAATTTTAAGAATGTAAGCTACACCGAGATCGTCTAAATTCGACACCAAGCAACAAAGGACTGCAAAGACTACGATTACAAGTGAAATCTGCTGAACACCCGTAGATATTTGTCTTAATCAACGAGGCGGCCATACAGTCTTCACTCCCTTCAGTCAATAGAGAGATTTAGAATTGCGTTTATGGCAAACGGCAAACGTGAGATTCGCGTTTTTGTTTTCTCGAAAAAACAAGCACATTTATGAAAAGATTGCAAAATTATTCTGGCCTTTGATGCTAACTCAAAACTACTCAGTTTTCACGCTTAGAAACTGGAAGCAGGGAGCGTTCCCTCACGTGGTCATTCTAAATCTCGCTATTGTCTACGCTGCTATTTGATTCCACGCTGAACTGACCAACTTTGCGAGTACAAAACAAAATCGACCCACCTTATCAATTTAAAACACGTTAGGGCTTCCAAATCAAGTGTGCTAAACTTCGCGAAACACCTGTCGAGACCAACAGAGCTGAACGACGTATTCGCTACGTCATTGGCGTGGAACGTGGGCTCTTGAATTTGCAGGAGACTCATCGTTTTGATTTTATATTCAAAAACAATATCTCGGTAAGTGAAAAGACAAGCCTAATTTTTACGTTTCCAAAGAGAAAAAATAATTTCGTAAAGATCCAGGAGGTGTACACAGTTTGTAAAGCTTGTTGTCTTATGGAAAAACGAACTCGGGTTGCTCAGTTGGCCTTTCGTCACTCCCCTGGGATGCGAGTCACGAAAGGTTCGAGGTCTTTTTTTCTCGAGAGAACAAGTTTTGAAAACTGTAGGCTCCAAGTGCCTGAGCCCACGTTCGTGGCCGCATGCCAGTGACGTAGCGGACACTGCTGCTGTTTTGTGCTGATGGACTTCCTTTTTTTCTTCTAACATCAATAAGCCCTTACGATGCAAAAAACGACAGTGTGATGCTTGTTACAAAGTGGCAGTCACAGGATAGACATACATGTAATCAGTACTTCCCTCAAATAACCAATTAAAATATGTTTCAATGTTTCTTTTCGACCCGCTTTCACAAATAGTCCAGTCATCTAATGAAATTTTTATGGTCGAAGTCAAAGTAATTGCAACAGAATTTTTCTCACTTCCAAATGATAGATAGTGGTCAACTTACCAACATACTAAAAGTTTTCCAAAATTCGTGTGGTGGAACATGCTTAGATTAAGCATCGTAATATTTGGAGCATGTACCACAGGCTACCCCACGTCGCGGAAAATAATAATAAATCGAAACACACAAAATAAAGTTGTTTTGAGCGGTTCTTAGCCATCTTGAACTACAATAAATGTTTACAAAGAACAAAAATGTTATTAGCATATGAAAATAAAAGAATTTGATTAAAACAAACGATTTGAGAGGTCGCAGACTCCAACGGTATAGTCAACGTCTCGTTGCATTGTCTGTAAGTTCTGTACTCACGGAATTTTATTTTTATTACTGCACTTTTATGGTTTCTCTGCAACATCTACTTGTTCTGTTTATAGCAGGGTCGTGCTGTGAGAAACGGTAAGTCTGATTTACTGGTTGTACATTGTATTTTTATCATGCATATTTAGGCTAATTTGTATATGTAATCGCATGTAGCTGAATAAAATATATAAGGATTGAAAGCACGCGTGTTTTCAGAAGCGACGAGGGCAGTTTCTGCAACGTCTGAAAACACAAGTGATAGCAATCCTTTATTTTACGAGGAATCATGCAATAAAATGTCTATGAGATAGAGGGCAAAATTACGGTTAAAGTTTTAAAGCCCTTTTACACTCAAAGGTGCCCAATTCGGCGATGTTAGAAGACTTGCTCGACAAAATGAAGAGAGATTAAAGCTATTCAACAAAGTCTTGTTCAAAAATAAATTATTGTCGAAGAAAGAACTACAAATAGTCGTTCTGAACTGCTATAAAAAGTCTTCTTAATGGATAAAAGACTGCGATAAAAAAAAGCAAAGGACACTTCATTGTGGACGTTTCACCTTTTTCAACATATCAAACTGAAACAACAAACAACAAGTTCAAACAGTTTGGCGATTCGATTTCTTTCACTCCTTTCAGCCTTTTTCTTCAAATCGTTCTGCAGGTAAATACACTAACGCTTAATAATTCACAAACAGAACTAGTTATTGAAATGTTGATATGATTTCTTCCAAGGGAATTTGTTCTACGAAGACTACAATGCATCATGGATTGTTGCTTATTGTTGATTGTTGCGAGTCCGTGGACAATGGAGATCTCACGGTCAGTTGGCGGAAAAGAGTTGCAGAAACATTAATAGCATAAGCCAGATACTCGACCAGTGCACAATCCAGGTGAAAACTGGCCGTAATATTGATCAGAACGAAAGAGCAACTATCGCTCGCCTCGCATGCAGACCCCACAGAGACTGCACGTACCGCACTGGCGTCGTGTAATGACGGCCCACAATGACTGCTAGTAAAGCTCGGGAGCCAACTAGTTAAATCGGCGGCAGTATCCCGATACAACTTGATGACGTCCAAGCGGAATCCAGAAACGAAAGTGTTGAAGAAAATATTAAGGTGGCGAGATCTATGCTAAGACGACTTGAAGAAGGCAAGTTCACAGTAGAGGAAGTTTGTTCTACAGAAGTGGTCCAAAGAATTCCAGAAAAGCTTAAACACGTGCAAAGTTCAATGAAGAATCAACGGAATCAAAGATTTAAGAATCAAATTGGACCCTGCACTTCCAATCGGTTTATGACGTGCTTCCTTATTTTGCGGCTGCTAGTCACGGACTTTATGCTAAATAGGCCTATATCTACCTACAAACTTGGATGAATGAGCTTCAAAACACTCACCCAAACATTTACAAGAACTTTCAGAATGGACTTCATTGCGCACGGAGAAGTGATTGCTTTTGGGCGGGGCTTTCCACCGATTTGTTGATTGAACAGGTTCTAATGCGCAGCGTTAAGACGAGCAGTGGTCAGGTTTAACTCGAGGTAAGGATTGTCAGAGACGCAGCGGCTTGTTTGGTTAATGTCAATGTCTGTTTGTGCAGAAGTCAACGACGCCATGCAGACCCTTAGTGGTGTTAGGTATTTACCTTGTTTATAGTATTATATTTGTATTTATGTTACCACATTCAGTGCAAATCAGACTGATTTTCTCACTTTTCTAATTACAGGCATCAAACTAGCGAACCACATAGGGACGCCACAGAAGCAAGAAAGCTACGCGATTATGATGACACCCTTGATCTAGTTGATTACCTTTCCCAGAAAAATACACTTTCCCAGGATCGTGTGCTGCGCTGCATTACGACAGGTGTCCTTGCTGATGAGGAAGTCAATGCTAATAAGTGAAAGGAAGTGGGAGACAAGGTGTTGAGTTCTATGGTTGGCAAAAATGCGCATGACTACTCATTTAGTAAGAAAGACCAAGCAGTTACCCTAGCGTGCAACCTTAAAAGTGAAGGGAACATCCAGGTGGATCCACAGTTGCTGTTTCAGAGGTTGAGTTTTGTAGCAACTGGAGGACAGAATGACAATCCCCAATCGTTCTTCAAGTTTGGGATGTACAGTTATCCACCAGCATTATTTGATTCCTCGCTCCTTCCACGTAAGGCTAATAAGCCCGATTCCAACAAAGAATGAGAAAACAACCAGGCCTACAGGGAAGGTTCACTATGTTCTTGATGGCGGCGTTCTCCTCCATCGCATTCCCTGGCCACGGGGCCTTACCTACACAGAAATTCTCTTGCTCTATTTACATGTGATCCAAAGGTACAACCAGGCTACGGTATTTTTTGATGAATAGGACTGTGGCATCAAAGAAGATCCGGTGTCTCTGGTCCATCAGTGAACTTTGATAGCGACATAGTTTTGAAGCTGAAGAAGGACGTGTTTTTAAGTAATACCGCCAAAAAGCAACAGCTCATAAAACTACTTGGCGAGAAACTGCAACTTTCGGGATGTAATATTATCCACGCCACAGGAGACGCAGACCTGATGATAGTCCAAATGGCCGTTCAGTCCGCCAAGTCAATCACAACAGTCCTTGTAGGAGATGACGCCGTCCTTCTAGTTTTGCTCTGTCGTCATTTTGATACAAGCGATTGTGATCTGTTTTTCATTCCTCAGCCAAAGGTCAACGACGCGAAAGATTTGGGACATCAAGAAAACCCAGACTGCACTGGGACCAGAAACTTGTGCAAATATTCTTTTTGTTCACGCAGTTCTAGGATGTGATACAACTTCAGCAATACATGTGATTGGGAAAGATTTAGCTCTTAAGAAGGTTATGAAGAATGTAAAACTTCAGTGATATTATTGCATCTGAAGAAAAAACCCTTGTTTGTCTATACAACGGCCGGTCTGAAGAAAGTCTATATTCGTTACGATATTCGAGATTCTGCCAGAATATCACAACAGGGACTTCGTTTGTACAGCTCGAATGTCTCCCTTCAACTTCTGCAGCCGCTGTCTACCCCAAACTCAGGGTTTACCACCAGGTACAGCGGTGGAGAGGTTTTGCGCTCCGGCCACAAGAATTGGGTTTGATAGTAGTAGATCGAAGTCTCCTACCCATAAGAACTGACCTACCCGCAGCTCAGGTGTCTTTGTCAGAGATTATTAGGTGCAACTGTAAATCTGACTGTGGCTCCCAGAGATGTTCATGCAGAAAACATGGACTGGATTACTCGACTGCATGCTGTATTTGTAGAGGACAGAGTTGCACGAATTCCGCCTCACCAGACTTCAGCGAAAACGATGAATGAAAATCACATCAATACCCTCCTGAATATGCGACACACGGGTAGATTATCCCCCCCCCCCCCCCACCCATTCCCATTCCAATCGGAATCCTCCAAAACATACAGTTTGATCAGTTAAACTAAAGAATTACGTAGAGGTTACCAGATAAGCCAAGAAAATGATAAACATTAGGGGATTTTTTTTTTTTGACCTGTTGAATTATGGACCGAACCCTGTGCTTGTTATGCCGAACATCACTGGATGCTCGAAATGTTACACCCTCTTTATCAAATTCACCAAACGTGCTATGCAAGTAATACAAAAAACACATTTGTGTTAGCTAGTAACAGTATTTTAGCCTTTCTTGCAATTAAAGTTAATATATTAATAAAGAATGTCTTTCCGGGACGTGGGTACCCTGTGGTACATGCTCGAAATATTATAATGCTTAATCTAAGCATGTTCCACCACACGAATTTTGGAGAACTTTTAGTATGTTAGTAAGTTGACCACTATCTATCATTTGGAAGTGAGAAAAATTCTGTTGCAATTAGTTTGACTTCAAACCACAAGATGACTGGACTAAAAAGAGAGGTCGATGAGAAATGAATCATTTAGCTTAATGGAACTAGGGTCTGAGGCTGAACATTGTTATTTTTAGGCA
This sequence comes from Pavona decussata, assembly GCF_977016875.1. Lineage (NCBI taxonomy): Eukaryota > Metazoa > Cnidaria > Anthozoa > Scleractinia > Agariciidae > Pavona > Pavona decussata. The sequence goes on along the minus strand of NW_028145475.1, from coordinate 5,678,910 downwards.
GTTTAAGCCTGAAAGGTTCTTTTAAAAGATGTTTTTAAGGTAGCTTGTTTTGGTATTTCCATAAACCAACGCTTGTTTGAGACCAGGAACCTATCAAAGAGCATTATTTACCGAGATTTGGTATCAAGGTACATGTACCTGTCACGTGTTTGTTCTAGTGCTGCATACAAGATACCGTGCCAGCCAACTCTCGGTATTTGGGTTAATTAGACTGTTAATACTATAGCATGCATGTAGTTTGATTTACCTCTACTTATACCGCTCATTTAAAAAAAACGAATGGTCAAAATAAAAACGTTCTTAACTGACTCTGAGCCTGGGGTATGTCCTTAAAGTTATCAATTGGTTAATCTCAGCGACTCAGCCGCAACGTTCCTACAAAAAAGATTCCGTTATAAAGAGTGTACAACCGTATGATCGATCGTCTAATCGAATTTCCCCGCAAACAGCTCCCACGTTGAGGTTCTTTGACATGCTTCCCACGCCTTACTCTCTTGTTGTCTATTATTTCAGTGTTCTTGAGTTTTCTCAAACTGCACGTGATTGTTGCAGCTTTCAATAACAAAATAAATAAACAATCACTTTATTTAAGTGTCAAATTAAGGGTCCGGGAATCAAACCCGGTGCCGCATTGGTAAGAGGTGAGTGCTCTCACTGCACCATCTCTGCCACCCCTTCCCCCCCCCCCCCCCACCCCCCAACCTATTGAATGCTACAAAATCTCTTTATCCTCTAGACCCAGTGGTGGTTGGACACGGTCCGAAGAGCATCATGGTAGCAGTAATTGGCCAATCACATCACCGTATTCTTTCACCAGCGTTTTTAGGAAGGATCTTCACGCGAATGATTGCTTCGTCTTATTTACTGTTTTATTTACCATGTAGACGGCTTTTCTTCCAAATGAAAGGATTCAACAAGTGACGAGGTATGTAGGTGACCAGTGATTGTATTTTCTCATAATTTCCTTAGTTATTGTCGTCAATATTCGACTTCCTCGCAAGCTTGTCCAATATGGCCGCTTTTCTCCACGTGCAATGATCAATGAACGCGTTTGCTTTTTGACGCTATATCGTCAGGGTTCCAGGAAAAAAAGTTACACCATTTGTTTAATAAAAAGTTGCTCTTGGATTTTAAGGCATCGCACCCCATCGCACCTCTCACCGTTTTTCTGCTATGTGCGTTTAAAGTTTGGCGATTGTGAGGAGCAAACAATGAGCGAGTCACGATGTAACACAAAGATTTATTGTGACGTTTTCCTCTTTGCTTGATTTGTCTCTAGGTTTACAATTAAAGCTCAAGTGAAAGCTCTAGCCGGCTGTTCTAAATGACCTGCTATTTCACCTCAGGACAAAAATGTTGAGGCTTCAGGGCTATGGACTGTCGGTAGATGTCGACTAAAATATCGGAAATATTATTATCACAAGCACAGATCCACAGAAAAATTAATAACTAAAAAGGGGAAACACTTGCGACTTAGTTCCATAAATTAAGAATCAGTTGTGCAGAAATTACATTCTACTTATACTTTTAAAGTATATCTTGCATGCTTGTACAATAATTTGCATGCCTGAGCTGTATTTATACACTCTATGCATTAACTGACTGTATATATTTCCATATATTCCCATACAAGAAAATATTTGGTCACTTCAGGCATATATTTTACATCAAAAGTCAAGCATATATGAAATCTCTATTACCGAATTAACCGATTTTCTGCCTTTTTGAAGCGAAAATTTGTCATTCCTTGAGATCTGCACAGCACGAAGGTTTGTTACAACTGACCAAGAACCGACAACTCGCCCCAGCATGCTTTGCGGACCGTGTCCAACCACCACTGCTCTAGACCCTAATAACCTGCAGCTAAATTGCTTTTTAGGGCTGGGAGCATTGTTTTGTTGTCCGTTCTTTTGTTTTTCGACCAATTATGTAAGACGTTGGAAACGGATCAGGTCGTCCCGAAATTTACAGTGTTTAAAATGTAACGTTTTCACACGAATGTGACTCACTCAGTTTCGCACTTATATCAGTAAACAGTGGTCTAGTTTTTTCAAAGTTTGTATCTAGAAGCCCGTAAAACAGAGTGGATAGCATAATCAGGAAAGTAAAGGCCCAACTCTAACATAAGGCGCTTTCCATTTCGCCCAACTGGCCGGCCAGACCGGTCAATTTGTAAACAGAATGTACCAATCTGAAGGATAAGTTTTATCCTAGTCCTTTGACTTTCTTCAAAATAGCGTGTACCATTTTCAGAGTGATTATTTTTCAAGATTTGTCAGCACCATCCGGCTTCAAAATGAAGCATTCAATTTACAGAACTGGCCGGCCAGACCGGCCAGTTCCGGCATCTGATGGAAAGCACTCTTAGACTATAGTTTAAGACAATCAGTATGATTTTAATCATAATTATAATGTCAATTATAACTCCCTTTAAAAGGAGACAAAATCTGGCCATAATTCGAACAAAAACAGTTCTAGATCTGGAGTATCAATGAACGTGTTCGGTCGTAAACCAATGTCATGCATGGCATGTCATACACTGTCTATTAGCTTATGACAACCCAGTGTGATTTTGGATAACGGCTATCCACGTGCCACGTGCTTGACTGAGGACCATCCCCCAAAACGTCGAGACCAGTCGATGGGATACTAAACGAGTTCTGCGTTAACTAATAGTAGTAATCACAGATTATTGGAGTGCGTTCGATTCCTTACATAGGACAAAACTTAGGTATGGTGGGCACTTTCCTGTTCGTTTTAATTTGACTTATTTCGTTCGTTTTACTCTTTATGCAACTTTTCTTTATTGCAATAATCATCATCTTCACAGAATATTTGAAGTTTCCTTTCCAAATTAATAACCACAGTTTTAAAGTTAATGGGCAAATAAAAATCTTAACGTTGAGGGTGAAGAAACATCTGGAGCATGAGGGATTATTTCACTCTTCCACCCTGAAGCTACGCGATTTGGGGCAAACCCGAGTACGTGACAGATCTGACAGAGAAAAATTATAATTAAGGTTGCATGACATTTGCAAAATATTTTCGTAACGCCTTTAATCATTGAAGAACGTACTTTAACACAACACCGTATACTTTTATTTTTACTTGCTACTACTATTTACTAACAACAAGATTTCAAGGTATTTCTTATACGCTACGCAAAAATTCCGCTGCTATGAAGCGATAAACATTTTGAATGTGGAGATCTAATTAGCATATTGGAGGTCTTGATCTCAGATAACCAAATGCGCGTGTGCAAGCATAAAAATCTAACACAGAGATAAAAATACCACCGCAGGCGATCGACTATATATTTCTATTTGTTAGTAAATCTTACTATTTATTAGCTACTAGAAAGGTATTTTTTATACTTTACGCGAAATTTCCGCCTCTAGGAAGCGATAAACATTTTTCAGGTTGGGATCTAATTAGCATATTGACAATCTAATCTTTATCTCAGACACAAGTATAAAAATCTATTGCTCGAAACCTCAAGAATTCAGAGAGATGAAAATGTTACTGAGACGGTACACTATTTGCTTTTACTTGGTACTACTCTTTACTTGCAACAAGAAAGATATTTTTGATACTCTACGCGAAAATTTCGCTGCTATGAAGCAATAAACATTTTGGATGTAAGCTTAATACTCTACGCAAAAATCCCACCGCTATGAAGCGATAAACATTTTGAATGTTCCGATCTAATTAGTATATTGAAAGCCTTGTACGAGCATAAAAAATTATTATAGAACCCTCATGAATTCAGAGGGAGAAAAACTGTGTGCTACCGTATTGTTCATCGCAAATGATCCCGCATATGTCCTTGTTCGTCGAAGAGAGAAAGAAACAAAACCTCTAAAAAGCCTTGTACAAGCATAAAAAATTATTATAGAAACCTCATGAATTCAGAGGGAGAAAAACTGTGTGCTACCGTATTGTTCATCGCAAATGATCCCGCATATGTCCTTGTTCGTCGAAGAGTGAAAGAAACAAAACCTCTAAACACGAACACAGTCTGCTGCACGAGGCAGAATGCTTTGCGCAACGAAATTGTGATGTCATTCAAAATGGCGCTGAAAAGGCCGATCGAACGAAAAAAACACGGGTCAGCTTTCGCTTGCATGCACAGGGAACCTACGCGATCACAGGCAGCCCAGAAGATTAGGAAGCGTTCTTCCTTCGTCGAACGCAATCAAGTTCAAATCGACAATTTTCTTGCAATTTGCGTTTTCAAAGAACACGGACATTCTGTCAAAGAAAAAAGAGCAAAGGAAAGTGAAAGCTCTGTCCTTGATTGATTCAAAGAGAGGGAAGATTCAGACTCCATTCACAAAACAGATATTTTCACTTCTGTTGACTACAAATATGAAATTCCAGAGGACGTTAACGAAACCGTTTTGATGAATCTGGGGAAGGATGTACAGATGGAAATTTTCAAAACAAACATCGCTCCCGAGGAACAGCACGAGGAGGGCATGAGCCAAAATGATGAGGAGAACAATCAAATCGACAATTTTCTCGCAATTTGCGTTTTCAAAGAACACGGACATTCTGTCAAAGAAAAAAGAGCAAAGGAAAGTGAAAGCTCTGTCCCGGAAGTGAGATTTATACCACTTGCCTGATTGATTCAAAGAGAGGGAAGATTCAGACTCCATTCACAAAACAGATATTTTCACTTCTGTTGACTACAAATATGAAATTCCAGAGGAAGTTAACGAAACCGTTTTGATGAATCTGGGGAAGGATGTACAGATGGAAACTTTCAAAACAAACATCACTCCGGAGGAACAACACGAGGAGGGCATGAGCCAAAATGATGAGGAGAACAATCTTATCGTAACTTTGTGCGTGGGGACTATTACAGGAAAGGACAGTGTATTTATCAAAGATCATTTTCGCCGCACGCCTCCTAAAGGGTCAACTTCGCCGACTGTGTGCATGGATATCCATTTGAAAAAGATAAAATCACCTAAAAGCGACGTGAATGAGTTATCAGTGATTGGTCCCGATCCCGAGGGTTATGCGGATTCAGTTTCACATTTCGTCACGACGCTCTGATCTTTTGGGACATCCTTCCTCCTTAATCGAGGCAGTAAAATGGAGAAAGTCAGTTGCCGAGTTTGCCAAACCACGAGTCCCGTGCGTTCTCGTGGCTTTTAATTCCAGCAATTTGGAATGGATTGGAAAAGGAAAGATCAGATTGAAATCGAGAGAGCTCTGAAACAGTTCTGCCGTGACCATAGCTTGGTCACGCAGTTTGAAATGAAATCTCACGGATGGGATAGCGATACCTTTGAGAAAGCTCTGACCTGCTTGCTGGAAAAAAATAAGACTGACTAAACTTTGGGATCTGGTTATTCCAAAGCCGACTAACACACATCCGATATTAAAATAATGTTAACCAAGGATTTCATTTCTCGTTTTAAAGCATTTTCGTAATGTTCGCGTTTGAAATTTTTACATCAAGGAGTTTTAAAATATTAAAAGCTAGCCGGCTTACTTGGGTTTAGCTTACCGCTGGGCGTTTTAAGAACAGGGCTAGGCTATGGAAGTCAAATTTTCTTTGATCATGTCATCGACTGAATTTGATTACTTCTTTGCGGAAAAACAACACACTGTACATGGAAGGGGAGGGGGAACAGGAATGTATGAAAAAATCACACGGTGTACCCCTACCAGCAGTTTGGTTATTGATCCTACCGCTTTCGCTTGCTCCTTACACAAACTGCTATTTTCTCTTATCTCCCGGATTTTGTCATAATTTCGTTTTTCTATTTTGGTCGGTGGTCCTAACCTCCACCATACCCCCCCCCCCCCTCCCCCCACCACCACCACCCAGACACCCCAAACCTACTACACTCACACACAAATTACAAAATTAATAAGACAAAAAGTTTCTACACTTTATTGTTACCACAACAATTGTTAAAGAGTGGATACTATGTTACTCGTCAGCAATTCCACTTGAGTTGATTTTACTTAACACGCGAAACAAAGGTCACTGTGTATTACAATAGGCCAAACCAAAGGATAGTGGGATTGAGCACTCAAACACCGGATAGTATTTGCTACTTACTTCGCAGCAATGTCCTGGGGCCAGATTCACTGAGCCCTTCTAAGTTAAGATGTATTTGAAGTATTTTCTCTTAACAGAAGGCTATTGTTAATCCAACAATACACTTTTGTTTTGAAACAATACTTAGGATACATATCTTAACTTTTCTAATTGCGACTGGCTACCACTCCTTTGGTTTTGACAGAAAAAATACAGCTGTTCGGCTTTGCACAACTTTTACGTTGGTGAAAAACTAAGCTCTAGCAGTTGTATCCTACAATTAAGGCAACAATATATAAAAAAGGCATGAGTATACATTAGATGGTAATTTTATTTCTGAAAAGTAAACTTGGCACGCGCTTTTGTTAGAGTGTCATAGCGACATTGCACACGACACAACTTTGTTTTAGTGACTATCACCCCTATAGTTCAGTACATTTCAGGAAAGAGAAAAATTAGCAAACTCGATGAAACAAAGTATGAAATACAGAACTATCACGAATCTTATTAAACTGTGACTAAAATTTCATGTAACGTTATTTACTCAATAAATCATAAATGATCTCATATTTTCAGATTCATGAGGGCGAAGTCGCCATTCAATGTTTTATTCGATTTCATATTAAAACACAGTTTAGATATCAACACCTCTCTCTGAAACAATGTCAATTACAATCATTTCATTGAACTTGTTATCTCTACGAATGGACGAAAGGGGTCATTTATTAAAAAGTGGGCAGATCATTTACTGCACTTTTTAGCAGACGATTGTGTCACTCGCAAGTATTTACATGACATACGTTTTAACCAACCATGGTCATCAAAAGTTCTTGGGACACCTTGTCAAATGTGGATTTGGTCGTTCTCTTTTCACATGAGCTTAACAGTTTGCCTTTCAGAGCGTTACGGAAAATAACTTCACCTTTTCCCCTCTCGCAACAGAGGATAACCAATTAATGGGTCCCTGGACTTTCGATAACGATTTTAGTTACGATTTAATGACATATACATAGTCCCATCATCGAATGGACAATTTTTAATCCGACAAAGAATATGTGTATACTTGATGTCGATATCAGCTTCAACGAAACTTTCAACTTGCTTCTTTTCCTTATTGCTACTGTTATTGGACTCCCCCCAGTATATATAATCGGTTGGTAATAGAACATTGTTAAGAGCTACATAAAAATGATATACAAACTGTGTTACTGGCTTAAAATGTTACAGTAAGTTATGTTATAATATATACTCCCTTCAGCGTCGTCTATCTTACGTGTGCTGGCTAAAATCGATTACCGAGTTTTAACTCGCATTTTATGTAAAATATGGGAAAAACATCAAACTGTTGAGGGGTGCGGAATGGAATGGCTGTTTTCCTTTCCATAAAGACTTTTGTTCTTCCCAGATTTTGCCCTTTTGAACTCAATGCTTCACCGCAGACACTCCCCTTACACCCAGAAACTACTATTCTAAAATTACAAAAATACAGTGGTTGGGCTTAACACAAGGAGTGCACATGTTTTCCACGCATTCTCGTAACCTAACGGAAGCACATACATAATTTGGGAGACTTAAAAGTTGTATGTGAACCTGAGATGAGCTGGTGACATGTAACACAACTGACATGTCACATGCAGCATACGGCTTCCACTTGGAATTGAAACTTGAAAATGTTGGCCTGGTTGTTAAAATTAGGGAAACCAGATTCCTCAGATAAAATTAAGAATCAACAAAAATCCCTTTTAACCCACAACGAAGGGTCCAAAAATCATACCAGAGGTAGACGGGTGCTCTCACTACCATCAAAGGCCCTTTAAAGAGTGAGTTAGCTACAAGCGAAAGAAATGCTTATTATTCAGTGCTCAGTCGCATTTCACTTTGGACGAAAATGTCTTTATAAAAATGTTTTCGTCTTTAATTTGGAACTTAAAGTAAGTGTGATCCATCTACTTAAGATAACCCGTTCATTTGGGAATGTTTGTCATTTTCTTCAGTTTAGGTTTCAATTTCATTAAACATTCGTTAGGCACACAGCCTCTTTAAGTTCATCAGTTTTTCTAGAACTCTTTGTTTGCTGTTGTTGTACATGTAATTTAGGTTGGTTTGTTTTTCGGATTTTCATTACTCCATAACATTACTTTAATATCTTCGCACGTATTTCTACTACCTGGTATAAACACAAAATAGTTTCGTGTTTCTTTCCAACTTGGACTAGAACATATCCGTCAGTTTTTTTTTTTTTTTTTTTTTTTTTTGGTTTTGTAAATTTATTCCAAACATATTTAATTTAACTGCGCGACAGCAGTTATCTTTTTGCATGGAAATCGACATGTAAGAGCTGATCAAGCTATAAGGTAAACAAAGGTTTATAAAAAATGAACGTAAATTCTAAAATTATCATCAGAGCCTATCCTAAGATAAATATTATCTTAAGGTAGTATTTACTCTTTTAGGACATTAAGGCTAGGATAGACCTGTACACCTAATCTCCCCAGGAGATACTCACACGAAATCAAAGGAAACAATCCATATCCTTGAAAACCGTTAAAGATTTCAGTTTGTTTGCTTCGCTGATTGAAGATGATTAGTCTCTCTGTTCCAAAGTTAAGGAAAACTGTAAACACATCTTTCTCTTCAATAGAAGTGATAGATGGTTCTTGCCCGCCTGATCGGAAGGTTTTCTCTGTAGCATAACCCCATGACCATTTTCCCGGATTTCGACTGCCACGCGGTGCGCCATAAACACCCATGGGATAACTTTGTGGGCTACTGTTGACCCCAATTTCCAGGTAGCATGTCGGATCAGCACTAAAATCGAGCAACTGCAGTTTCCAGCAATATCTCCCTTCCTT